>NW_027527551.1:5696109-5755107 GCF_008692635.1 Crocuta crocuta | reverse complement strand
TCTAAGTTGTGGGTGCCTGGGTGGCTCAGTTGGTTAAGCATCTGACTTCAGCTCAGGTCATGATCTCACGGTTTGTGAGTTCAAGCCCCACATCAGGCTCTCTGCTGACAATTTGGAACCTGAAGCCTGCTTCAGATTCTGTCTTCCTCTCTCTCTCTCTGCCCCTCTCCTACTCATGCACGCCTTCTCACTCTCAAAAATAAACATTAAAAATTGTTTAATTTTTAGTGCTTACTTATTTAGACAGACAGAGAGAGAGAGACAGAGAGAGAGAGAGACAGAGAGAGCGAGCGAGCATTCACACGTGAAAAGCTAGGGAGAAGCAGAAAGAGAAGGAGAGGGAATCCCAAACAGGCTCTGCAGTCAGTGCAAGAGCCCCATGAGGGGATTGAACTCACAAAGTGTGAGATCATGACCTGAGTCTGTTAAGAGTCAACCGTTTAACAGACTGAGCTACCCAGGTGGCCCTAATATTTGTTTATTTTTGAGAGAGAGAGAAAGGGAGAGAGAGAAAGCAGGGGAGGGGCAGAGAGAGGGGCAGAGGATCTGAAGCAAGCTCTGTGCTGACAGCAGAGAGCCCGATGCAGGGCTCAAACTCAAGAACAAGGATCATGACCCGAGCTTACCGATTTCTTAAACGTCTCTGTGATCAGTTGCCTCTAAACTGAGCACTCAGGAAAACCACTAAGAACAGATGCTCTGAATGTTAGGATACATTTCGCTTGGAAGATTTCCGCCATTACCAACTTAGGACTCGAAATGCGGAAACACGTGACAGTAGTCCACATCCCTTATTCAAAGAAGAAAAATCACAAAATAAAGAATTTTCATTTTGACTGTGCCCCTACTGGAGTTTAAACAAGTTTGCTAACCTAAATTGGCAAAGTTACTTTTTTTCCTTCAATCATATAAGGATGGGCTTAAAACTTGGAAATACCAGGAGCCTAACATGAAGCCAGGGAAGGCCCCACAGAAGTTACAACTCTGTGATTATTTCCTGAACCAAACACCTAAGGCTCTCAGGGGTACCAAGCTTTGTTGGAAAAGCTTGTTTTCCCTGACAGCTGTAACTTTTTAAGTGATTTCACAGAAGACCTCAAGATTCTCAAGCCAAAGCCACTCTTTATAACATCCCCAAAATATTTACACAAGGAAACACTTTCAATCTTAACCATGTTTTGTTTGTAAACAACTTATTTGTTCTGATGACCGTAGTACCAACACTAACAGCGGCCTTTTAAACAAAGCAGTTCAAATAAAACCACACACAGACACACAGGCATTCTTGACACCCAGAGCCTATCCACAGAGCAAGAAAGCCAGGATTCAAATTCCTTGGCACCTACTCACTAAGCTCCTGTAAGCACCACCCAAGGACATGACCCACTGCTACTACTACGCCTCCTCACTAATTTATACTTCTGAAAACCCACAGAATCTGACTACTGGATGATAACAGAATGTTACAAATATTGGACAAATCTCTCCTACCCCATTCTTCTCTCACGTGATTCAGCCTGGGACAACCGATCCTGTTTATGAGAAAACTCCTCCCCAGATAAGAAAGCCATTGTCCAGCTCCTCTACCCAAATGGTGCCTCGGGGGCCATGGCTGGCAGAAGCCTCTAGTTATCTCTTAGTCTCTCTCTTCCTTCTGTCACACACCTCCTGGGAAAGTTATCTGGGCCAAGGACAGTATAAATCTAGATATGTCTGCTGTGGGGTAATAAGGATTATGTTAAGAACCGTAACAAGAATTTTAGAAAAAAAAAAAAAAGTCTGTGTGAGTGAATGATTCCAAAAGCAAATAATTACAAAATACATCTATTTCAGACACATGGAAGGCCTTTTATACTCCAGGTCACGTGCTACACAGTTTTCATTTATGCTGAGATGAAACTACTCCACAGAAAGTTAAAGGAATATTACAGTTGATGCCAGAACTATCAGTGGAAAGAATGCAATCATGAATCTCCAATCATGGTTCTACTATTGACTCAACAAATATTTATTAACTACATACCAATGGTCAAACACTAATTGCTAGAGAGACAGGGAAGGACAAGACAAAGACCCTGACCTCAAACACTTTGGGGGAGGGGGGGAAACACATTAGAATTGCTGTCAGAATTATAGGGACACAAGAAAAATCAGACAATTGAAGGAGATTTTTCAGTCCATGGTAAGTTCTAGGACAAAAACAATCAGTGACAATTTCTGATTCTGTTTCCTCATGAGGTGTTTACCACCCACGTAAAACAAGATGATGAATGTCAACCACTTGGTAGTCAGTGTCCCCACGCATTTACCTGCACACGAATGCACATGCATACACGTTCACAGATACAGCTTCATTCCCCCTTAACTGCAGTATCTGTGATAATCCACTTTGGCATGTAACAAAAGCAGAAGGTAAACAAAATATTTGCGTAATAATTCAATTATGCCTAATGCAATTAAATTACAAATAACTGGGTTCCTCAAGAATCTATAAAAAGACAGGCCCTAAACAATTCTAAAATAAAAGCATAAATAGAAATCCAGATACAAGGATAATACCAGTAATACTAGAAATACTATTATAAATAGTAAAATGGCTGCCTTGCCTACCTTGAAGGATTGCCAAGAAGAGCCAGGCTGTTTTGTCATGCGAGTCATACAAGTAAGGCTCAGAGATATTAACCCAAAGCCACAGTGTCAGAAGCAGAATTTAACTCACCTTCAAATTATTTTGAGAAAAGACAACAACCAAGTCCTTTGTAGAGCCACAAGATTTTATACCTAGAATCAACTTTGGGAAACCCTCTATAGCCCTCCTCCCCACATTACTAATGACCCAGGTCCCCTGAAGTAAAGAATTACCCCAGAGTGGGGTAGCCAGCAATGCCAGAGCTACAGAATGACCCGGGCTTCCTAGATCCCTGCCCAGCCTGCTTCATCCTCAAGGACCTGCATCCTTTAGGCAGGCAGCAGGCTTCTAGATTTTATGGGAACCACAAGGGATGACACGGACTTCCAGAATTCAATTTCAGTTATTAATTGTTCCTATAAACTTCCACAGAGCTACACCTAGGGCAAATTGAAGCCCTTTACTGGTAGCCAGAGAGCTCTCTTTCTGCAAAACAGAGGACACGCCCTCCTTGAGAAAGCTGCCTCCAACACTGTCAGGTACATTAGGAAAATTAAACATCTAGCCTGAAAGGCAAAAGAAATCATTCCATTGTAGCTTTTAGAGCTTGCCTCAGGAAAAAGGCTCCAAACATTACTTCTGGAGAGGAGAGAGGCCAGGTATTGACACAAGAGAGGGAAAGGGGTCTAGAACCGTGTCCAAGCTACTTCCAAGAGAATGGAGGCCTGGGCTGTGGAAAGGGTGAAGAAGACAGAGCAGCCGGGCCGGGAACGAGCATTTGACCACACCCACTGGCCACGCCCTCCCAGCTGCCCGCAGAGCCACAACGAATTGAAACAGCAGTGGGAGCAGTTAAGATTCCGACGGCAGGAGTCGCCATGGCAACGGGATTCGTCTTGCAGACAAACTCCACTTCAATTCACTAGGTCCTCCGCCAGTCTCAAGCAACTACCAACTCATTGAGCGCAAAACGGTCACGGGTAGCATTTACTCTTCATGCTCTCCTGCGGGTAGGAGACCACGCTAGAGGAAATAAAGCGTAGATATCAATTCCTGGCCCCACCATAATATTTTATGAGGGGGGAAAAAAACCCAAAAAACAAAACCAAAAAAACCCAGAACATCCCAACGCCAGGCTGTGAGCGACTTGAGAACAGAGGCATTAAGCAGGGTTTGATGAATGAGTGAGAATGAGAAAGAATGAGAGTGCTAGGGAAAGGAAATCCAGAGGACTTTATAGACTTCTCGGGCCCCCAAGCACGTCTCAAGTCGGAGGGCAAGCCCATTTACAAGCAGTCGGATTTTCAACACCAGATGGTTCCTATTGCCCAGCCCTCCTGCCCCACAGCGAGCCTCATCATTAGATTATTCGACACCCCACACGGCCTTACCAACTCCCAGCCCACGGCTCCGAGCAGACGCTTCGCCCCAGCTCAGGTGCTCTTTGTGGAGGGAGCGATCAGGACAGGGGGGAAGGAAGATGCCCCTTTCCCAGGGGGACGAGAGGCGGGAGCGCCCTGCGGCGCCCCGAACCCGCTCCGCAGGCGGCACAGGCTCGGCTCCCCGCTGTCCGCCAACACCCCTTAGTCCTTCCGCAGCGCGGGGTCTCCCTCCTCTCCTGCGAGACCTCAGCTTCCAACTTTCTCGGAATTACAGTCACCTCGTCCCTTTTTCAAATAAAGCTTGAAGCGAGGGCTGCAGGGATGGTTGGGGTTCTGCTCGGACGCGGGCGGGCACACGAGTCCCTCCTTCCCTGTTGCCACCTCCGAGCCCACCACGCCTGCCTCGGAGCCTCCAGGGCCAGCAGCTCCCGACCGCGGGCAGGGTCCCCCGCGAGGCCACGACCCCCGGTGCCCCGACGCCCCAGCCTCGAGAGCCTGCAACAAGGCGGCGAATGGTACCCTGCCTGCTCTTTTGGCATCCCAGCGCCTCAGAAAGAAAGGAGGGAGGGACCCCCGTCCTCCGGCGCGCCTTCCTCCGGGCTTGCCTTGCTTTTCGCCGCGCTTGCAGCCATTTTCCCAAACCCAGCTTGGCAGCCGGGAGCTGTCTAGGTCCCGTTCCCACCCAAACCCAACCTGAAGGACGGGTTTAATATTTACCTACTGGCCCTGGGGCTCCGGGGAGGCAGCGGGAGGGCGCGCCGCGAACCCAGCGCCGGGCCCGAAGTAATGCGCCCACCCCCACGCCACCGCGCGGTGCTACTTAATGAATGAGTGCGGCGGGCGAGGCGGCACGTCCCCCTTACCTGAGCAGCCCCTGCATGCTGGAAAGGCGGCTCTGCGCTCCGGGTACAATGGGATCCGGTTAAACAGTTTCCTTCACAGCCGCTCGTAGGTTACCAACTCGCAGGTGACATCACCCTCTCCTCGCCTGATAGGATACAATGTGGCGCCCACTGCGCATGAACTCCCCAGCCGGGCCCGCAGCCTGCTGGGAGTTGTAGTCCCGATCTCACCAGCACAGCCCGGGTAGCTACGNCGTTCAAGAAGCTGAGTTGCGGACGCCGAGGCGAGGGGGGTGAGGGGAGGGCACCCTGCGGTCGTGCCCTTTGACTTGACCTCCATCCTGCCGGGTGCGGGCTCTGAATGCCGCCAGGGGTCGGGCGCCGGGACGCACGGGCCAGGCAGCTCTGACCATCCCGGCTCTTGGCCCCAGCTGGAAAGAGAAGATTAAGCCTTCCACTGCTTTCCTTGCGCTTAGAAACTAATTAATAGGACGCACTGGTTTCTGGGTTAAAAGCGGTCCTGGAATTCCCCCCGCGTCCCCGAGGATGAGGCAATGCCGGCCGCGAAGAAGAGAAATCCCCGTGTGCCCCTACTTAGTACAGTTCACCTTTCTGTCCTCTCTCCCCGTTTAACGGAGTCCGGGTGACCAACCAGAACGCAGGGAACAGCTTAGCTGGCTGAGCTGACAGGATAACGGAGGCTGTCACTGATAAAAATGCGGTGTAATAGACGGTCGCTGCAACCCTTTTTCAGGGAGCCTGCTGCTGCTGCAGAGATAGTACTATCGCGCAGCCATGCTTTTGTTCTTCCTGCAGCGGACTTCCCGCTCTGACGGCTCTCAACTCCCAGGAAGACGACGTCCGTGTCTAAAGTTTTAATAAATGACACACACAAATATACATGTACTTTTAAATCCACAACACTCTCCCTTCCTTTTCCATACCTCTCTCTTAAAATATTTTTTAAATGACCTAAACCAAACAACATCGTGCTGTTCAAGAATGCCGTGATCTTTACACAGCTCAATGTTTAGTTAAAGGTAAGCATAAGTGTGTAGCAGAATCCTGACCCTTTAGTAGGAGGATTTTATTTTCAGTATGTAAAATTTTTCTGTGACATTTTTCATTATTCGATGAATCTCAAGTATGGAGAAAAATTAACACTGAGAGCAATTCTCTAGGTGTCTTTTTAAATGGAAAAAAAATCAATGTATCTAGTTATTCCAGTTGTAAAGATAAATTATAATGCCTCTGGATGTGTCTCAATCACATATAAGGATCAGCTCACACCCTTATTTCTGCTAGTAAAATCGCCACAAGAGTGTACATCTTGGGGAAGGGGAGGAAGTTCACAATTAAGATTTCAAACAACTCCACCTAATTACTGGTGGAAATCTTATTCTTATTTTCTCATCTCATTATGCAATAGTAACAGGTTGGAGAGAAAATATTCATGGAACTGGTTGAGGATCCCAGGGGAGACAGAAATGCTTTGTTTTGCAGAGAGAAGAGTTTTAGTTCTGAATTCTGATTTTCTTTTAACAAACCAGACACATTTTTCTCCACTGAAGGAAGATGACTTGAATGTTGCTCTCCTGTTCTAAGCTATTCTATCCATTTCAAATATTGTGTTAAGTGGAACCCAGACAATGAAAATGGTCCCTTGGCCATCAGATCAAGAGTATAATCAGTGATATTCTAGTTAATGGGTAGGCTTAATGTATTGCAGCTCATTGTGGAAAAATATTCAGAAAGAAACTTGACCTGAAATGATTCTAAAGGCTCTCCGGTTTTATAACTGTGTAAAGCTTTTAGATGGAAATATAATCAGTGAGCCTGAAATTTATTGAGTCAATAAATTGGATGTGGAGACTCTCTCTAAGGCAGGGCTTATCCTTATAGATAAAAGTATATTATTGAGGTACATTCTGAGCAGTAACTTTATAGGACAAATCACTTTACAGCAATTTCTCTTGGATCTTCAGCAATGAAGGAGAAGATGGAGCCTTCCTGCAGAAAAAAAAAAAGCCCATTCTCTATAGCAATTAATATTATAGAGATGTGCCATGTTACATAGTTCATTTCCATATATATAGGACATCATATACTGTACACTCTAAGCACAGAAATGTGTAGCTGTGCACGTGTGAGCTGTCCTTCCTATTAAACAGATAACAGATACAGAAAGTAAGATTTGTATTTGGAAGCATTTTTCTGTAAGTGGTGATGGATTTGAACTGATCCCTGCACAGTTTCATTGGTAACCAGGGGAAACAAAGATGGCTTTTCAGCATCAGAAATGCAGCCTGTGGACCTGGGTCCAGAGGAAGATTAACAACTTCTATCGATACAGCAGGGAACTCTCTCTCTTCCTCTCCATGAGACACAGGCACATACCTTCACATACACTCATTGTGTGTGTTTGTGTTTAATTCTAAGGGACTAAGTAGTCTCAGGAGCCATCAAAAACACCCACTCTGTCTAGCTTAATTTATATTCTCAGCCAAAAGGTTTCTTTGCTTTTTTTTCCCTTTTCTTTTTAAACGATTGCCGTTCTAGAATAATCACACGAAAGACCTTCCCTTGCCCCATAATCGTTGCCTGTTAATTAGGAAACTGTGGGACCACTGACAATAGATTTAATCGACCATCTACAGGTGGAGGAGGGGAAGGTGCTTTGGGGGTATTTTGCTGATCTTTCAAAATAACCTCTCTCAGTTCTGGTTACAAAGTTTTACTCTACACACTGAGTTTTTGATAAGAGAGGAAATGAGATATAAACAGAGAAAGAATTTTAAGTTTGTAGCTTTGCATGTGGTTTCACACAATAGCTTGGTGTTTTGTAACAATTGAGGTTATGTGCTGAGCACAGGTTTGGGATCAAGCCATTTTACCACTTTTGAGAAATGTGACTGCTTATTCTGTGTTGCTTACTCCTTCTGAGCCTTGATTTCCTTATTCTTAAAATGGAGATAAAAGTAAAACCTACTTCACAAGGTTTTTGAGCATTAAATTTGATGAGCTGTATAAAAACACCTCTGACATTGAAAATTCAAATGCTAGTTTTTCTTACCATTTGCAGTTCCTCCTGAAGATCATCTCAACCCTAATTATGTCAACCCTAATTATGAAACAATAAAAAGCTATAAAAAATTTTGTTCTAAACAAGAAACTATTAGAAATTATATGTGAGCACATATTATGTCACTAGTTTGCAAAGAGGAAAAATGTACTTTGAAGAAAAAACACACAAAATCCAAATAGAACAGTGTTGGTCCTTGGCTTGTTTTCAGATCTGTACCTTGTCCTTCCCTCCCACCCCCACCAGTGCTCCAAGCTGCTCTCACCATCACAGGCCATGTTCCTCAGGCTTCTGAGCAGACAGAGGGAGGCACTGATGGGAGGTTGGAAGCATGAGGCCAGGGAATTCTACTTCCACTTCTGCAGAGTAGCATTGGGTAACGTTTCTGCCAAGGGCAGCAGCATTTCCCATGCTGGGCTGGTCCACTGTGGTCCCAGCTGCTTCCAGGTCACCCCTGGAAGGTTAATGCCACCTTCTCCCCTTGTCCCTCCAGCCTAGGGGTGGAGGTGGCTTCCTGCTGTTGTTAATCTCTCATTGTTGCGTAGTTGGCTTCTGGGGCCTTCTATCGCCCCACAACCATTTCCCTATACTGCATTACATCTGTCCTAAATACTTAGAACGGCTTTTGTTTCTGTGGTAAAACACATAACTGATACACTCATGTCTTAGTTCAAGGTCTTTTAAGGGCAGGCAACAGAAACTTGTCTATGGCCAGTTCATGGAAAATAAAGAAAGAGCATTAAGTGAAAGGATGAAGCAACCCAGGCTCCACCTACAACCAGCTCAGAGAATCACAGCAGTTGTAGCTTTTGGCACTTGTCTCCAGAGCCCTCAGTCTTCACATCTCTTTGTTCCAAGTCACAAATGATTGAGAGAAGCTGATATCCCTATCTCAGGGTGACTACTCCTAAGTTAATTATCTACAGCAGTGGTTCGTAAAGTGTGGGCCCCAGATCGCAACATCAGTATCACCTGAGAAATTGTTATAAATGCAAGTGAGGAGCACCTGGGTGGCTCAGTTGGTTAAGCATCCGACTTCGGCTCAGGTCATGATCTCACAGTTTATGGGCTCGAGCCCCACATCAGGCTCTGTGCTGGCAGCTCAGAGCCTGGAGCCTGTTTCAGATTCTGTATCTCCCTCTCTCTCTGACGCTCGCCTGCTCACGCTCTCTCGCACTCTCCCTCCCTCTCTCTCTCTCTCTCTCTCAGAAACAAATAAAACATTAATTTTTTTAAAATAAATAAATGCAAATGCTTGGGCCCAACTCACAGACCTACTGGAAAAGAAACTGCAGGGATGCCCCCTCCCCCCCTAATCTGTGTTTTTACAAGTCCTACAGCTGATTCAGATCTACAGGAAAGTTTTCATATCACACCTCTATAGAGAAGATTACAAGACCTTCTTAGATCTGGTCATTCAAGACCTCTCACTATGTGTCTGGGATTCTTCCTCACAAGGAAAAAGTGTTATGAACTTGGCAGCCACCTCAAAAGGTGTCAAGTAAAGCTGGTAAACCTGTCAAGTTCTTAACGGTAAAATTTGGTTCTTCCGAGGGAGAGGACGTTATAGTATTTGGAGCCAACTAATCAATTTAGTCACAGCAAAGTCACTTGGAAAAGATTCATTTCATTGTGTTTAATTGAGAACTCAGAACTGAAAAACCAGCATCAGGGCAGTACAAGGGAGCTGCAATCTTACAGAAATCTAAGAGCAGTAACAGTAAGATCAGGCCACAGTTAATAGAGGATGTGAAACTATCCCACTCAACTTTTCAGACCAGTTTTAATGGAACAGCTTCTGAGAATTCAGAAACAGAAACTCTCCTTTGAGGGTACCTGGCTGGCCCGGTCAGAAGACCATGTGACTCTTGATCTCAGGGTCATGAGTCTGAGCCCCACGTTGAGTGTAAAGATGAGTTAAAAAAAAATAAAAACTTTAGGGGCACCTGGGTGGCTCAGTCGGTTAAGCATCAGACTTCAGCTCAGGTCATGATCTCGTGGTTTGTGGATTCAAGCCCCGCAATGGGCTCTGTGCTGACCACTCAGAGCCTGGAGCCTGCTTCAGATCCTGTGTCTCCCTCTCTCTCTGTCTCTCCCCTGCTTGCACTCTGTCTCTCAAAATTAAACATTAAAAAAAATTTAATAAAAACTTCAATAAAACAGAAAGGGAAGGAAGGAAGGAAGGAAGGAAGGAAGGGATTCTTTGACTATTTTAGCTAGGATCCCTATACTAGCTTTTTCATAACTGGCTTATGCTTGACTCATCCATGAGAATGTATTGTTCAATTCTGTAGCAACTGGTCCCATGTGGCTATTTAAACTTAAATTAATTAAAATTAAATAAAATGTAACATTCACTTCCTCAGTCACAATTGCCATATTTCAAACAATGAGGCCACATGAGGCTAGTGGCTACCATATTGAGTATCTCAGACACAGAGATTTGAGAAAGTCATTTGAGAAAGTTCTGTTGGGCAGTGCTGCTCTGTCACCTCGTGAATTTTCATGCTCAAACCCATTTTTTTCTACATCTTTTCCAGGCCAAATTCCAGAGAGAGAGAGAAAATGAAAGAGAAAAAAGAGAGACAGAAAAAAAATCTAATTGTTCCAGTTCACCATTTTAAGCCAGATCATGCCATAAATCATTAGCTACCATGAGAAAAACACCTAACCTGACAACCAAAAAGAAAAAAAAAAAAATCCCATAACCAAATGGTCAGTAAGCATGTGAAAAGGGCTCAAACTGGTCATCAGAGAAATGCAAATAAAGACCACAGTGGGATACTACTACACACCCATTAGACTGGTTAAAATTAAAAGGAATAACCATATTAATGATTGCCAACTAAATCATACACTGCCAGTGAGAGTATCAGTTTGTCTAACTACTTTGGAAAACTCTCTATTCGTATCTGCTAAATGTGAACATACACATACGTTATAGCTCAGCAACTCACTCCCAGGAATATACCCAACAGAACTGAGTATATGTGTTCACCAAAAGGCACATATTTGAATGTTAATAGCTATGCTATTCTTATAGCCCAGGGTGGCCATGCCACATGAGATATACTAAAAATATTATTGGCTCGTCTCAAATTCAAATTTAACTGAGAATTCTGTATCTTTACTTGCTGAATCTGGCAACCCCATTATAGCCCCAAACTAGAAACAACATGGTTGTTTATGCAAAATAGAGTGGATAAATAGATTGTGGCATAGGCACATAATAAATGCTATATAGCAGGTTGGCAAACTTTTCTGTAATGGGCTAGACACTAAGGCCATGTGGGCCGTATGATCTCTGTTGTAACTACTCAACTCTGCCATTGTAGCATGAAAGCAGTCAAGATGTAAAGAAGTGAGCATGGCTGTGTTCCAATAAAGTTTTATTTACAAACTCAGCAGCTGGCCCATGAGCCATAGTTTGGCAACCCCTGTTATCCAACAGTGAGAATGAATGAGTCATGTCTACTTCTAACATTGAGTGAAAGAATACATAGTGTGGTTACATTTACATCAAACTAAAAAAACAGGTACAAATGGTGTTAGAAAAGTAGTTACCTTTAGGGGATAGTTATAGAAGGGAACATGAAGGAAGTCTCTAAGATGCTACTATTGCTCAAATTTTTTTTTTTTATCTGGGCACTGGCTACTTGGGCATTTCACTCTGATAATTCGTCATGCTGTACATTTATGATTTGTGTGCTTTTAGGTATATACATTATGTGAAGATAAAATAGTTATATAAATTTAAAACCAAGCCAAATAATCTCAAGATCATGCCCATAAGAATTATTTTATGAATTTTGTACCCAAGGTTTTTTTTCCTAATTACAATAGGAATTCATGTTCTTTATAGAGAATTTAGAAAATATTACTATTAAGGCAATAAAATCATCTACAAGTCTGCAAACTGGAAAGAAGCATTAACATTTTTTCCCCTGCCCTCCTTGTCTTTCAAACCTGGGATCATTTTATTTTCTAACTGATTATTTAAAAATATATCTTGGGAATTGCCTATGTAGGTAAATTGTGTTCCATCTGCATTTTAACAGTTACCGGTATTTTATTATGTCAAGATAACTATCTTTTATTGTACAATAAGTCACTTCTAATTTTTTGGTATTAAAAATAGGGGTAAGCCAGTTGGTTAAATGTCTCACTTTGGATCAGGTCATGATCTCACAGCTCCTGGGTTCAAGCCCCACATCCTGCTCTCCACTGTCCCCAGAGCCTTCTTCAGATCTTCTGTCTCCCTCTCTCTGCTCCTCCCTCACTCTCTCTCGCTCTCTCTCTCAAAATAAATAAACATTTAAAAAAAAAACTTTCACCTGTTTCATTATGAAGTTCAGAATTTAAAAAAAAATTAAAATAACTCTGTGGTAACTCCTAGTTCAATTTTTGTGCCCATCCATGAGTATGTCTTTAGAAGTAGAAATAAAGCACAGTAGGGCATAAAGGCTTTTAATGCTTTTGATGCGTATTGCCAAATGTCCCAGATACTTGTTTTTATTATTTGTAGATTTTACAGTTGATATTTCCTATTAACCCACATAGGTCTGGTATTCCCTAAGATTCCATTCAAGATATGGAACCATATCCTGAAAGGAATTTAAACCGGTAGAGATGAATTCTAATGACGCCAATGGAGTGGTTGAAGGAACTATCAGATAAGAAAGAATGTCCAAGGGAAAAGGAAGCACCTTCTGCTGTCCATAGTTATCTGGCCCTCTAGGATATGCTAGGTATATTCATCTGCTAGGGATGCGTAACAAAGTACCACAGCCTGGCTGGCTGAAACAACAAAAATGTACTGTGTCACTGTTCCGGAAACTAGACATCCAAAATCAAAGTGTGGGCAGGGTTGGTTTCTTCTAAGGGCTATGAGGGAAGATCTGTTCCAGGCCTCTCTTTGGCTTGCAGATGGCCCTTCACTCCTTACGTGTCTTCACACAGTCTTCCCTCCTTGTGTGTCTGTCTCTGTATCCAAATTGCCCCATTTTATAAAGACACCAGTCATACTGGATTAGGGCCCACACTAACGACCTCCCTTTAGCTCGATTTAGCCCGTGTAAAAACCCTATTTCCAAATAAGTTCACACCCTAAGGTACTGGAGGTTAGAATTTCAGCATGAGAAGTTGGGGGTGAGGTGGGAGTAGGGCGTGGGACAAAATTCAACCCAGAGCACAAGGTGAACCCAAACAAGAGAAAACCAGCTTTGCTGATCTCAACACCAGCATGTTATAGTCATGTAAATTTAAAGCAGTTGAACATCTGATTAGGAAATAAAGATAGGAACTAACAACTGAAGATAGCAACCTGAAACTTATGAAGAATAACAAATAGAAAATGCCAAGTACTTCCGGCATAGCATGACAGTTTTAAGGTTGACTGTTTATAGTTTCAAAGGCTGAAGTCTTGCCTCCAGGTACCAAGTCCTGTCACTCTTGATCAGGAATTCTCATGTGAAGACTACCGACCTTCCCTCGGTAAAAATTCCCTGGCCCTGCATTTTAGATAAACCATCCCAAGTTAGCTTTCAAAATATCCCCTACCGTGTATGTCACGTAATTTTCATTTTCTTTTTCTCTTTAAACATCACATCTCTGCATGGGCTCTTTAACCCAAAAATGGTCAGTCTACATGTGGCAAAACCTTATCTACATGTAAAAGATGGGCTGGGTGTTCTGTGGAGAGAGAGAATTTTATTTACTTTTTCTATAACTTTCCTCGTTGGGAATTATCCTGGCAGATGTAATCTCCTTTGTAGCTGAAATATTACATACAGCATGTAGGATTTATGTAAGAGCCTTGTTTCACAGCAGGTTATGCTAGCACTTAGACACTGGATTTGGAGATTAGGGGCGACTTTAGTCCTGTATTACATGAGAACCTTGTGATGTGGAATTTCTCATGAAAAGCCACACTTCAATACAATATGTCATGGCATATTATCTTTGTGAGAGTGTTTTCTCTTCACCAAACTGTGATTGTAACCTTTTCTCTCGGATTGTCTATGCCCTCTCCCTGTGTCTCAAGCTCCTAAAATAATATTTTGGGTTGTCAGAAGACTAGCCACCCAGCTAAAATCGAAAAGGAGATATTGAAATGCTTTATTCTGGCTTTGCTTTCCTGCAAGTGACAGGTTTTCTTCTCTGGGATTTATCTTATTATTTTAGGAAATTATACTCATTTAAATCCAAACATAGTTAAAGCAAATAAAATATAACCCCATTACTTTTCATTCACGTGTAACAGTGATTCGGAATAACAGGGTCATCCCCCTCTTGACTTAAGCATGAAAATTAACTATGCTAGAAACTATACCACCTTTGGCAATAAGCCTGCTAGAATTTGCAAGTTGAGTGGCTTTGAGTAAGGTCAACACTAGGATGGGAACCTACAAAGAAAACCCAGATGTCTCTGAGGAATATATGATTTGAAATATGTTGGACTGTATCCCTAAAATTTTAGGGGCAGATCCCTACAGCCATCCAGAAGCCTTTTCACTGATACAAATCCCCTACTTAAAAAGGGGACTTAAAGAGTCCCCTGCTCAAGGCGGATCCCCATCAGTGGTATGCCAAAGCCCCATGGCACTGCCTCACAAAAACACATGTTAGATTTCAGGGATTTTGTGAGCTAATTTTTAAACACAGTTAATATGAAAAACTTAATCATATAAACTTAAACATAAATATATTAAAAACAAAGGTGATAAACCCTCAAAACTCATCACATGCTAATTGTTACTGCATTGTACTGTTATCTATGATCTTGAAATTCCACCTGAATCTGAATGGTGGAAACACTACGTCATGTTATACTGCTGCACATCCCTTCACAGCTGCATGCCGGTCAGTCCAGTCAGTGACATCACGTTGGTAGCTAGAAATCAGTCATGGTGGGAACAGTTCCATCATGGAAATCTGCAAATGCTCCAGATTAGAGCTTCCCCCACAGACCCAGCTGTCAGCCATTTACTGGCACCCTGCACCCCTTGCATTTGCAACAAAAGAAAACAGTGCTCCTCAAAATGCTGTGCAATGCTCCGTACGTTTCTCCTGTGGCTTCTTTCTGCAACTGAGTTCCAGATATGAAGCACAGACATCATTTTACTCAACTTGGGCGGAAGTGTGGCATCAGATCCTGAGCAGAGACCAATCCGTCACCGGTTCCAAGAAGCTGAGTGCTTTCCTCAAACAGGAAAGAGAAACATGGTGATAGGTTTAGTGGCGGGGAGGGGTTTGGAACCAGGAAGAGAGGAAGTCAGCCTGGGGTTTTAGGTATCATCAGATGGAATGCAGAGAGAATTCTGGAAAAACTGCACTAGTACTGAGGCTGCATGACTACACAGCAGCTTAGAACAGGGCTCCACATGCTATTCTTAAAACTATCTTCACTGCTCCCTCTCTCTGCCCCTCCCCTACTCATGCTCTGTTTCTGTCTCAGTAATAAATAAACATTAGAAAAAAAAAAACTACTATCTTCAGGGGTCTGCAGAATAACAATAAAATGATCTTAAAAAGATAATGTAGTGAGTTTTTTATGAAATGGATTTTTTCACTAAAGACCATTTTTTATTAAGGGATCATAGATTAATCATCTCAAGAGTACAAAGACAACTTCGTTAGAAGTATGAGGCTATTATCCAAACTATATACAGTAAAACCTTGTATTGTGAGTAACTTGTTCTGCGAGTGTTCCGCAAGATGAGTAAACATTCCTAATTAATTTTAACTTGATAAACAAGGAATATCTTGTAATGTGAGTAGTACTTGACACTGAATGTCACATGATCACAACTGCGCCAATGGTTCCTCTCTCTCTCTGTGTGTGTGTCTCTCTTTCACTCTGGGACTGTGGGTGATCGTCTCCCATGCTCGGATGCTCAGTCTCAGGCCATGGCATTTGGCAAAAATCAGTGATTTTCAGAACATTGCAAGATGCCCACAACTGGCACTAGTGTATATTTTGTCACTTCAAAGCACCTATGGACAGTCCCCTGCTTTTCCATACAAGAGGAAGCTTAGGAATGCTTTGCTTCATTCTAGGTGAGGTTGCCTGCAGATATAGACCCTTTCCACTGCTGCCTTATTGCCAGTTACATTAAATACAGTGTGTGACAAGAGTTTATTAATATTGTACTGTAGTCAACATCTGTGCCCCCATGCAGAAAAAGATTCCATTGAGTGAGTAGATAGCAGTGATTCCAGTAATGAGAGTGAAAGTCTTCCTACACAATAACCCTCCTCTCTCTGGTCTCCCTCACACCAGCCACGAAGGTTTTCAAAGGCAAGTGCAGGTTAATTTGTTAATTTTCTTTATATTTTGCATTTTCTTTATTATTTTGGATTATATTACAGTATTGTAATCATTTTTATATGAATATTTTTGGATTGTAGAATGAATCATCTGAGTTTCCATTATTTCTTACGGGGGAATTTGCTTTGATATACAAGTGCTTTGGATTACAAGCATGTTTCTGGAACAAATTACACTCACAAACCAAGGTTTTACTGTATATGGATAATTGATATCTTAAGAATTATTTTGTTTCAAAAGTCCATTTTGTGTTCATTTCACCTGCTTGCAATAGAGAATACATGTTTTTTCTTTATTATTAAAATTTTCTTAATGTTTGTTTATTTTTGAGAGAGAGAGAACGGGGGGGGGAGCATGGGCAGAGAGAATCTGAAGCAGACTCCACACTGTCAACACAAAGCCTGACATGGGGCTTGAACCCACGAACTATGAGCTTGTGCCCTGAGCCGAAGTCAGACATCAATTGACCGAGCCACCCAGGTGTCCCACATGTTTAAAAAAAATTTTAATGTTTTAAATGGTGCTCAGGTTCCCAGTCTAGACAAAAAAAGAATACAGAATAGAGTTAGTCATAGCATTAATCTTTTTTAAATGTTTATTTATTTTTGAAAGAGAGATAGAGACAGCATGAGCAGGGGAGGGTCAGAGAGAGAGGGAGACACAAAATCTGAAGCAGGCTCCAGGCTCTGAGCTGGCTGTCAGCACAGGGCCCGATGCGGGGCTCAAACCCACGAACCGTGAGATCATGACCTGAGCTGCATTAATCTTGTTGGCTTCAAGTCTAAATGGTGGGGGAAAGGGACAGTCTTTGGAGCAGTAAAAAGGGTAGAAGAGAGGAAAGACCATTTCTTTTCCTTCCCTTGAGCCAATGGATGATGCCTTAGGAAAACCTGAACCAGGTGAAGTGTGTCCTCATCCATTTCTTCACCTCACCTTGTACCTTGCTCTCTCAGCAGCTGGTGTCCCTTCCCACCAGGTTTCCGTTGCCTTGTGGTGCGCTGTGTTCTCCACCATGGTATTTTTGAAGGTCTATCCGAATTCCAAAAGTATTCCAAGTTCCACTAATTACTTGCCCTCTCCTTCCCTCCATCAGAGCCCCTCCCCCATCTATTTGTCCAACACAGCTGGTCTCGGGTGTCATTGAACAAATTTACACAAATGTACGAATGGCTGATGGCCCCTAATTTTCTAGAATCATTTTTTAATTTTAAGAAATGAATCTTGCAAACACAGGTTACCTCCAGTTGGCACTTTGTTGTGACATTTAAAAACAAGGAAACAATATGAAAACCAAGGCAGAGCAAGAGTTGAGGGGAAGAGTAACAGAATAGGAGGGAATGGGGAAGGTCCCACAAAAACACTGCAAGCGAGTTGCTTAATCCTTTAAAATGCGTTTGTGATTTTCACAAACCCCACCCTTTGACCCACAGATTTTCCTGAACTGGCGAGAGTCGGATTTTAGCTAATCCTTGTTTTGGTAATGGCCCACTGGTACAAGCAGCCCCAGAATAACAACTGTCTTAAGATTAAACATTACAATCCTCTAAATTTTTTCAGATTCATACTTGAAAAGCTGCACAGTTCCCATGAGGGGTTTTTGTGGGAACTCTGGAGCTTTTAGCCACAGAAGGGGTATGGTGGAGACCACGTGTGCGAGCAAATGTGTGTGCGTGTGTGTGCATGTGCACACACATGTGCTGGCGTAGATGTGTGTACACTTGCACAAACTATTTATCACTTTGTAAGAAGAGCTCGATGTGTACTTAAACACACAAAGAGCTGCTACAGATTCTAGCTTTGCCCAGTTTAGGGGACATGTCTTAATCAGCTCCAGAATCTAAACTCAAGTCTAAAATTCCTTCGGCCCAGCTATTGCCTCCTCAGACCAAGGTCTTCCTGCTGTGGTTACTGAAGGTATATTCTGGGTATGGTTCTAATCTCACTTCTCTTTTTCCTATTTAAACCTGTACTTACTTGCCTCCGCTTTGCACAAAGCAGGTGTCTTCTGGTGCCTGAATTGGCTTTGATCTATTATTCAGAGTTAACTAGAACTCAGTCATCTCTCAATCAGCCTTTGCTCATTAGCAATAAAGCCTCATCAATTAGCTATAGTTGTTCATCTATAAACCTGAACACTAATGAACAACCACAAAGGTTGATTAACATCCATCAGGTATAAACAACAGAAGGGAGCCCGCACAGATGGTGATCATTGTGGGTCAGATCTTTGCCTTGCGTTCATAGGGGGTGAAGAACCATGCAAAATGCAGAAGGCAATGTGGCCCTGAACTTGAGGAACTGGGAGATTTAAAAAAGTGAAAATAAAAGTGCATCTCTCGTTTCACAAGGAACTTCACCAAAGGAAAGGAGCAAAATCTCAGCAATTTGAGAGATCATCGAGAGACTTTTGTGATAGAAGCTGGGCTTCTGTTTGGGTGAGGCTGAGAGGCAATAAATTGCCCACTTGCCACTTACTTTGCTTTACTAGGCAGCACCTGCTTACTATTTTGTTCTAGAGCACTGTGTCTGACAGAAATACAAGATGCATATATACCTGAAGGTGTTCCAGTAGCCGCGTTACAAAGAAAATACAAGGAAACAGGTGAAGTCAATTGTAATAATATATTTTATTTAACCAAATATATCCTAGATATCTTTCCAAATATCTTAAGCGATTTACATTCCCTTTTCACACTGTCTTCAAAATCTGTGGATTTTACACTTACAGCACATCTCATTTCACACAAGCCACGCTGCAAGTGCTCAGTAGCCACATGTGACCAGTAGTTACATAGGGAACAGTGTAGGTCTAGATTCTACTCCAGAGGGTGCTCCATGGGTGCTAAAGTTCATATTTACCGAGGAGGAACATTTTCTCTTGTTCTCACTCTATATCCTATAGTCGGACATTGGTTGGAGGCAGGAAAGGGATAGGGCAAATCATTTTTCAAGTTTTCTAAGGAGTATTTAGCCAGACTTCTTATCATCCTGAGGGACTGGAGAGGGTCCTTTGTCAAAAGCAGACTTTCCTTGTGATGCATGAGAAAAATTCTCTGCATTCTAGGAAGTTTGATATATGTCCATGAAGCCATTGCCTGTGAGATAGGGCTGGCCTCTGCTTCCTACACAGTTCCTTTGTGCTTTGTATTGAGAAGAATCCCTGACCCATACTACCTTTCCTATCTGGAACTACCTAAAGATAATTCATTCTGGAAGTATCTCCTTCTGTCTCAGGTCATCCGTAAAAGGCCTAGGCTCCACCTCCAAGGGAGTGTAACTGATAACAATAGCTTCTACCTCTCTGGTATTTGGNCCCACGAACCGTGAGATCATGACCTAAGCGAAAGTCGGACGCTTAACCGACTAAGCCACCCAGGCGCCCCGGTATTTGGATTCTTGAAAGCAAGCTCAAAGACACTACTGTGTGTTATCCTCACTGCAACTGTTAGGATCGGCACTTTGATGAAAAATCCAGGTTTCTGAAAAGTCCCAGTGATTCAGTGATTAGTCTCTGGCAAAGGTTTGTGAATTTTTGGAGTGCGTAGGAAATCTTCCAGAGGGTTTGCTTCTGCTGGGACAAGAGCGTCTTGTCCCAAAAGTCAGGCCTTATCCAGAGCTTCCTTTTCAGTAAGCTCTCCAGGTAATTCTGAATCAGGTGGCTTGGCTCTCCACAGTTTAGAAATAATAGTGGGTACTAGAATGCGGGCTCCTGTGCGTGGAGCGCATTGCTGTGTCCTCACCATCCCACATTAGGAGGTACCGCAATAAATCACTTGCACTGTCATTTGAAATTATATTTCAAACCCTTTTTGCCCATCAGAGAGTTTCCCTTGGCAGCATGAAATTCTGAGTGTCTTTCTGAGAAAAGGAACTGCTGAACAGTTGTGCTTTTTAAAAACTATTAAAAGATGTAGAGAAGCCAAATAAAAATCAAGTATCACCTAGGGCAATACTAGGTGTGCCGTTGACTTATCTTTCTTTCTATCCTTGTTAGATTCTTTTTCTTTTGTCCCCTTTATTTTGTAATTAATAAGGCTTTCTTCAGATAAGTGAGGAAATACAGATAAGCTAAAAGACATTTATTCATAGATCCATCCTTCAGAAACATTCACTTTGTTTTCACAAAATGGATTCCTAACATAAATTCTATTTGCACTTGCCTTTTAAATTATTATTATTATTATCATCATCATCATATTTTAGAGAGAGAGACAAGCCTGGGAGAGGGGAGAGAGAGAGAATCTTAAGAATCCATACTCAGCATGGAGCCTGACATGGGGCTCAGTCCCACAACCCTGAGATCATGACCGGAGCCAAAATCAAGAGTCAACATTCAACCAACAGAGCCACCCAGGCACCCGTGCACCTGCCTTTTTAAAAACTTTTATCATATATTTTTGGCAGCTTAAAGGTGTCTTCATATTATTATTGTTTTTAATGATAGTGTCTTCTACAGTATACTATAACTTTATCAGTCCTCTACACTGGAACTTTTAAGTTGGGCTTTTGTTTTTAACAGTCTTTATTTTTTTAGGGCAGTGTTAGATTCACAGCCAAACTGAGAGGAAGGTACAGAGATATCCCATGTATCCCTCTGCCCCACACATGCAGAGCCTCCCTCCTTGTCCACATCCCTCACCAGAACTATACATTTATAACAACTGATGAACCTTCATTGACACATCATTATCACCCAAAGCCCCACATTTATTAGGATTCACACTAGGTGTTGTCCATGCTATGGGTCTGAACACATGTATAATGACATGTGTCTACTATTATAATATCATACAGAGTAGTTTCACTGCCCTAAAAATCCTCCGTGCTCCTCCCATTCCTCCCTCCTTCCCCCAACAACTAGCAGCCAGACTCACATACTATATAGCTTTTCAGATTTTTCTTTTCTTTCCTTTTTCCTTTCCTTCCTTCCTTCCTTCTTTCTTCTTTCTACTCCTTCTCCTTCTCCTCCTCCTCCTTCCTCTTCTTCAACAAAACATAAAGATTTTTTATATACATCTCTTTTGGGGAAGAGCTTGAATTTTTAATAAAGAAAAACATAGAGAGCAGAAACTAATACCCCTTTCCCATTATCCAAAATGAACTACTATTAATGTTTCAACACATTATTTTTCAGCCTTTCCATGTATATAAATATTTTTTAAGTATACAAATATTCTTTAAAAAAGAGAGAGAGAGAGAGATGAAACTGTCCCAAGCAAAATAAAAACTCCCCTTGGCTCCTATCTTCTAATTTGGTCCTCTCTTTTCCCTGCAGAGGAAATAATTATGATGAATTTGGTGCATCTAGGAATCCATTTTGATACATAAGTATGTATCAAAAACATTTAATAAAGTCTTATGTTTTTTACACAAACAGCATTTGTCTGCATATATATTCTGCAATTTTTTTCCCATTCAGCAATGTTTTTGATAATCTGCTCCTATATAGTTCTATAGAAATCCAGGGCACGTGGGTGACTCAGTCCGTTAAGCGTCTGATTTCAGCTCAGGTCATGATCTCACAGCCCGTGAGATGGAGCCTCAGGTCAGGCTCTGTGCTGACAGCTCAGAGCCTGGAGCCTGCTTTGGATTCTTTGTCTCCCTCTCTCTCTGCCTCTGCCCCACTTGCGCTCTCTCTCTCTCTCAAAAATAAATAAACGAAATAAATATTTTTTTCAAATAAATGAAAAAAATTTTTTAAAAAAAGAAAAAAAATACAAGTCATTCCTTCATATTATGACTTTACTATCTCTTATTTACCTGTTCCTTATGTATAGAAGTTTAGGCTATTTCTCTCTCTCTCTCTTTTTTTTTTTTTTTTTTTTTGGTCTATTTCAAAAAATATGTGAACATGCATGAGCTTACGTATCTCTCTTTGTGGATGTGTATTTTTTTCTCTAGGTTAGACACCGACAAAGTAGAATCACTGGGTCAGGGTAAGCATAGGATTTTTTAAAATAGTGCCAGATTTGTGTTCCGAAAAGGATATGCCTAGTCACCTTCCCACCAACAATACATATCTGTATTTTCAGAACCTCGACAATTGCTTGACATTGGAAAAAATGTTAAGCTTTGACAGTGTCATGGATGAAATATAGCTTATTGTTTTCAATCGAGTTTCTCAGATTAGTAGTGAGGTTAAGTGTCCTTTCAATGTTTATTAACTAAACGTATACTTATGGACAATTATCTGATTATATTCTCAAGAAAAACTCCTATCTGATCAAAGACTATATTTTAAGACTTTAGAACATATTTTGAAATTTCCATCTAAAAGTGTTGTTGTAACTCTTTATAATCTTGTTGAAAACATGATAAAATATTCATTTTCCACACTCTCACAAAACTCTGGTTTACTTGATCTTTGCCTATCAGATAAGCAAAAAGTGTGCCTCGTTTTTATTTTTCATTTCTTTGATGAATGGCAATGTTAATTTTTTCAATTCATATTCACATGTTAAAAATTCACATTCTGATTCAAGCATCTTCCTTTTTAGATTATGGTTTACAACTTTAGCCAACTTTTATAGTGGGATATTCTTTTTCTTATTAAACCACACTCATATAATTTACAAATTCTTCTCAGCTTGACATCTCTTTTAACTTTGTGGTAATTTAGTTATATAGACACATTTTAACATTTTTAAGTATTTAAGTACTAACATATTTCCATTATATTTTCTACCTTCTCCTTTATTTTTTATTATTATTTTTAGAATATGGAACGCTTCACAAAGGTGCATGTCATCCTTGCAAAGGGGCCATGCTTATCTTCTCTGTATCGTTCCATTTTAGTCTATGTGCTGCCGAAGCGACACCTTCTCTTCTAAATAAATTTTATTTCTAATCTCAAAATGCATGTGCATTATGAAAAGCCATTAAAGTGCAAATAAAAGAAGAACGAAAAACCCATGCAATTTTACCACCTAGAGATAAGAATTATTAATATTTTGAAGTATATCCCTCCAGATATGTCTATGCATATACACTACACATATGCTTTTTTCAGTAATTCTTCTGAGCGTGTGACTCCAGAATAGTGTTCTAGGCCAGTGGTTCTCCAACTTGAGCACACACCAGCATCACCTGAAGGTGTTTGTTAAAATACAGATTGCTGGGTCCCACTCCTGTAATTTAGTGAGGGGACCCAAGAATTTACATTTCTGACAAGTTCCCAGGTGATGCGGATGCTGCTGGTCTGGGGACCACACTTTGAGAACCAGTTTTAGGCTCTCCCTGTCCAAACCATCACATTGCAGTCACTTCCCTACGTAAATCCTTTTTATAGTTTCCTCCTGTCTGCAGGACAAAGTCCAGACTGCTTGGCAAGGCACACAAATCTTTTATGATCTGGCCCTGAGCTGCTTCCTCTCCAGACTCACTCTTCACACTTGGCCCAGCTCTCCCCGCCAGGAGGCAGCCCTGTATGGACTGTATCAACAGGTTCTGTGCTCTGCCTTCTGGGTCAGCTGACAGAGGAGACTGGAGGGCGGGAAAGACAGCAATCACAGTATCTCACCCCTCGCCCTGCCCTTGGGCTTCTTTCCTCCAAGGTTTGGCAGTGGCCACCTTCCTCTACCTAACATCCAAATGGATTTGGTTCTTTCCTATAGCTATAGCTCTATGTTCTGGTCATTTTCTCCTCCATTGGACCTTTAGGCTTAGGGACCATAACAACTTCTGGCTGTTGTTCGTATGAGGAAAGCTTCATCATCCCTTTCCGGTTCTTTGAACTCTGTTCACACCTCTGTCATCCATATCTTTATCACATTCTCTTTACTCCTTTTTGGTACCCCTTCTCTTTCCTGCTGAAACTGGCTGATCCAGGCCCTCCTTTCTATTTCTATTTCCCACTAACCTTTTCCTAGGCAAGACTTAGTCACACATTTTCCGAACACGGTTGACCTTTGAACAGTGCAGGTGGAGGTAGGGGCTCAGACTCCTGAGCAGTCAAAAATCCATGTATAGAGATGTGTGCCTAGGTGGCACAGTCGGTTAAGCATCTGACTTCAGCTCAGGTCATATTCTCACAGTTCATGAGTTTGAGCCCCATGTCAGTCTCTGTGCTGACAGCTCAGACCCTGGAATCTGCTTCGGATTCTGTGTCTCCCTCTCTCTGCCCCTCCCCTGCTCATGCCCTGTCACACTCTCTCTCTCTCTCAAATAAATGTAAAAAAAAAAAATTCACGTGTAACTTTTGACTCTCTGAAAACTGAACTGCTAATAACTTACTGAAACCTGATAACAGTCAATTAATTATATGTATTATATACTACATTCTTACAATAAAGTAAGGTAGACAAAAGAAAATGTTATTAAGGAAATCATGAGGAAAAGAAATTACATTTATGATTCTGTACTATTTGGTGGAAAAATCTGGGTATAAGTGGACCCATGCAGTTCAAACCAGTGTTGTTCAAGAGTCAGCTGTACCATATATAGTTCACAACCCCTTGCCCTTTTATTTTATGCAGAAAACTACTCCTCAGCCTTTCATCCATAGGTCACATGTCATTTTCTGCATAAAGCCTTCCCCTTCTCTTTAAACTTCAGGTTTCTGAGACTTTTTTCATATACAGATCATTTTTTTTTTTTACAAATAGTTTATTGTCAAATTAGTTTCCACATAACACTCAGTGCTCATCCCCACAAGTGCCCTCCTCCATGCCCATCCCTCCTCCCCCCCACATCCATCAGTCCTCAGTTTTTGTCAGCATTCAAGAGTCTCTCATGGTTTGCCTCTCTCCCTTTCCCCCACCATTTCCGCCCTTCTTCTCCCCCTTGTTCCTCCGTCAAGTTCCTCCTAATCCTCCTATACGTGCAAACATATGATATTTGTCCTTCTCTGCCTGACTTATTTCGCTCAGCATAACACCCTCAAGGTCCATCCATGTTGCTACACATGGCCAGATTTCATTCTTTCTCATTGCCAGGTAGTATTCCATGGTATAGATAAACCACATCTTCTTGATCCATTCGTCCGTTGATGGACACTTAGGCTCTTTCCATGTTTTAGCTATTGTTGAGAGTGCTGCTATGAACATTGGGGTACATGTGCTCCTATGCATCAGCATTTCTGTATCCCTTGGGTAAATTCCTAGCAGTGCTATTGCTGGGTCATAGGGGAGTTCTCTTGTTAGTTTCTTCATATACAGATCATTTGAGACATATTTCACAAACCATAAAATTCACTGCTTTATTTATTTATTTTTACAATTTTTTTAATGTTTTATTTATTTCTGAGAGAGAGAAGCATGAGTAAGGGAGGGTCAGGGAGACAGGGAGACACAGAATCCAAAGCAGGCTCCAGGCTCTGAACTAGCTGTCAGCACAGAGCCCAACGCGGGACCCGAACCCAAGAGCTGTGAGATCATGACCTGAGCCGAAGTCAGACACCCAACCAACTGAGCCACCCAGGTGACCCTAAAATTCACTGCTTTAAAGCATACAGTTTAGTGGCTTTTAGAATATTTTGAGTTTTGCGACCATCACGACAGTCTGATTTCCGCCCATTTCAGTACCCCTAAAATGAACCCTGTATCCTTTAGCGGTCACTCCCTCACTCCTCTTGGCCCCTCGGCAGCCACTCACACTTTTTTTCCTCTATGGTTTTGCCCACCTTGGATATTTCACATTAATAGAATCATACACTATCCTTTTGTGATTGACTTCTTTCACTTAGTGCAATCTCTTCAAGGTTTATTCATGTTACAGCATGTATCAGTATGTCATTCCTTTTTACGGCCAAATCATATTCCACCATAGGGATATGATACATGTTGCTTGTCCACTCATCAGCTGAAAGACACATGGGTGTTTTCGCTTTTTGGCTATTATGAACAATGCTAGTAGGAACATTCGTGTACAAGTTTTCGTGTGGACATGTTTTCAGTTCTCTTGGGTATACACCTAGGAGTGGAATGTCTGGGTAACACTATGTTTAGTGGCTTGAGGAGCTACCAGAGTGGTTTTTCAAAGTGCCTGTACCATTTTCCATTCCCATCAGCAGTGTACAAAGATTCCAACTTTTCTATATCTTTCTCAATTTTTATAGTGTATTCTTTAAATTATTCCATTCTAATTTATGTGATGAGATCTCTCACTGTGATTTTGATTTGCATTTCTCTAATGATTAAGGAAGTTGAAATCTTGGGGTGCTTGGGTAGCTCAGTCAGTTAACTATCCTACTCTTGATATCAGCTCAGGTCACAAAGCCCTGTGTCAGGTTCTGTGTGTATAGTACAGAGCCTGCTTGGGATTGTCTCTCTCCTCTTTCTGACCCTCCACTCATGCTCTCTCACACTTAGGAATGGAATGTCTGGGTAAAACTATGTTTAGTTGTTTGAGGAGCTCTCTCTCTCTCAAAATAAACATTTTTTTAAAAAAGCAACCTGAAATCTTTCTATATGCTTATTTGTCATTGTTATGTCTTCTTAGGAAAAATGTCTATTCAGGAGTCCTTTACATAGTCTGAGTACAAGTCTCTTGTCATATATTTGACTTGCAAATATTTGCTACCATTCTGTGTGCTGTCTTTTCACTTTCCTGATAGTGTTGTTTGAAGCAGAGAAGTTTTTAATAATTTTGATGAAGTTTGACTTGCATAGTTTTTCCTTGGTTGCTTGTGTGTGGGGTATTGTTATCTAGGAAACCATTGCTTACCCCAGGTAATGAAGCCTTATTCTGATGTTTTTTTCAGAGTTTTGTAGTTTCCTTGTACATTTAGATCTTTGATGCACTTTCAGTTAATTTCTGCATATGGTATGTGAGAGAGACCCAACTTTGTGTTTTTTTTTTTTTAACATTCAGTTATCCCTATACTATTTGTTGAAAAGATTATTATTTCTCCCATTCAATCATCTTGGCACCCTTCTTAAAAATCATTTGAACATTGGTACCTGGTTGGCTCAGTTAAGCGTCTGACTTCAGTTCAGGTCATGAACTTGAGGTTTGTGAATTCAGGCCCCACATTGGGCTCTGTGCTGACAGTTCAGAGCCTGGAGCCTGCTTCAGATTCTGTATCTCCCTCTCTCTATGCCTCTCCCCTGCTCTGCTCTGTCTCTGTCTCTCAAAAGTAAATAAACATTTTTAAAAATCACTTGAACATAAAGGTGAGGGCTTCTGGGACTTTTTATATACAACTTTACTGTAGCAGTTACCACATTGACTTAATTTCATAGAACGTAAGCTTCTTAAGTCTAGGAATTGACCATGCCTATTGATGTAGGTAGAGCATGATGCCCAACATAAAACAGTACTCAATATGTACTCTACTATTTAAATACATCTTAATGTTATCTCTGCTAAAATGCAAATTGTATCAGGGAAAGGACACTATTGACTCCTTTCCATGGAATAGTTCATCAAATGAAGAGATAATAGGAATTCTAGGGACAGAAACACAGGGCAGGTGGGTTATGATGGAGGAGCTGGGGAAGGGAAAACCTTCAGCATTGGTTTTGCTTGGCTAAGGGAATACCTTGGGCTATTGGAAGTATACTTCCTAGTGTTGGGTCCTTGAAAGGAACTGTGTGGAACCAGAAAAAATAGAAATTAAAATGTAATAAAAAGGAGCTGAAGAAGAATTCACCTAACTAACAATTTTATCATGGGTCAGCCTACTTTCTGAGAAGACAAAAATCAAAAAAATTATCAGAGAAGACTTGGATATTCAGTTAAGATGGACTTACAGGTGCATGTGACATAACACTTGGTTACCTATTTAATCAAAGTGGCAACAAAACATTTTAAGATAAAAAACAGAGGGGCACCTGGGTGGCTCATTTGATTGAGCATCCAACTCTTGATTTTGGCTCAGGTCATAATCTCACGGTTCATGGGATCGACCCTGTGTTGGGTTCTGCACTGACAGTACAGAGACTGCTGGGAATTCTCTCTCTCTCTCTCTCTCTCTCTCTGCTCCTCCCCGTCTATTTCCCTCTCTCCCAAAATAAATACGTAAGCTTAAAAAAAAAACAAAAAAATCATAGCTCTAACATAAGTGAAGATTCTTTGGGGGTTCACTTAAATAATAAAGGATATAATAAAATCAACATGGAGCACAGAAAATTTTCCTAAGACACAGGATTTTTACTATCTAGGCGGATTACACTTAAAGTAAAAAATAACCTTTCATGTTGTAGGCAAAGGCATTAAACAAACAAAAAAGCAAATAAAAAAGGCTCGGAACTGAGAAAATATTACTAAGATTTTTAACACACTTCATAGCTTCTTTTCAGACTCAGGTATTAAAAACCAAGGCACAAAAAATTCACTTTCATGTTTCTTCCTTCAAACTCACTTTTGCTTTCCTTTTCTCGCTACAAATGTGTGTTACTTTGAATTTTCTTCTCAACCAATTATGATACCTTGCTGGTTCCCTCATTAGTAGTGAGAAAAAAACCTTTCACATGTGTTTATTTTATATTTGTATGAGAGCATTATTTTATCGTTGTATAAAAATTATCCTTGAACAGATGAGACACAAAGTCCCACCACCTTTTGCCATATGGTTTTGTGACCAAGAACTCATAGGATGGGAGACTACAATTATCCTCTCTAGACTGAGAAATAGAAATTAAATATTTTACTTCTCCTTAGCACTCCCTCCATCCTTGGGGTGTCTTCCGCTCTCTCACAGTCAGCTCCTTGTGGTATTAGAAATAATTCTAGTGTGTAGCCTTTTATGAAGAAAAAAAATCTATAATGAAATAATAGGCTTCAACTTTGTCCATCTTAAAAGTCAGATACTTTTATTTCCTTAGTTTTTCCTCTACATCTCAACTCCTTGATCTTGCTTTGAAGATTTTTTACTTCTGAGAGTTTTTTGTTTGTTCTTTAATTTTTTACAACATTCTCTTCTTGTTTCATGGGTATGATGTTTTCCCTAATTTCAGTAAAGTTATTAATAATGATTTCTTTAGAAGAGTTCTTTTTTTTGTTGTTATTTTTATTCCCTCAAAGTGGTGGTTTTTGTTTGCTTGCTTGTTTTGTGTTTTTTAGTTTGGGGTCCAGTCTTTCATTTTCATGTGAGGAGTTTTACTCAGAGAGTAGCAGTGTCCAGCTGCTCATGTTTGAGGCCAGACAACTGAAAAGTGCCTTGGAAGCTCTACGTGTGTTGTGTTTACCGGGTATTTCTTCCCTCCCCACTCCCCTCTTTCTAATCCACCCTCCCCACACTCCCCTACAAGATTCAACTCAAGCACTACCTCTTTTTTGAAAGTAATTCTGGTGTCCCATCTTGCCTCAGCACTTTACCATCCCCCTATTCCAACCCACGTAGGGTGGGGACAAGTCTGGCCCCATTCTTGGCACAGTCACATACAGCAAATATCTGAAAAAAGAATGAATATAGGAATGCCCACCTCCGACATGTACTTTATTTGCATTACTTCTTTTTATTTTCAAAATGAATATATGCCATTCTGTTTTTTCTCATGGTTCTTTCTCAATCGGGAAAAATCAGAAGAGCACCAACTGATAAAATGTTGAGCAAATGAATGTATCTATAAGCAAAAGAACAGCCTTCATATTGCCCTGCAGGTCTAAAGCAGAGAAAGAAATAGCAGGGGCGTGAAGCTGAAGAGGGATAGGGATGGCCTCACATGTTGCTGGCATTGTGCTAAGTAAGCACTTTGTGTACTTTAAGTTATTACTCATATCAGCCCATTGATTTATGGACAAGAAGCTGAGATTCAGAGCGATTAAGTGATTTGCCTTAGATCACACATGTATGATTTGGAATCAAGTCTCTCTGGCAACTCTAAGCCTATGCTTTGGGGTATCTCTGGGAGACTGAGACAGGGAGGGTGTTGGCTTTGATGGGACTTTTGGTATCCTGGTGGAATGAACCTTTCCCAGTCCACATGATTCTCAAACCTGCCCTTAGTGCATTTATACGCTCTTTTCCAAAAGTTTTCATGTACATTCCAGCTAGTTAACACAATGTTCTATTAGTTTCAGGTGTAGGATTTAGTGATTCAACACTTCCATACCACACCAGTGCCCATCGCAACAAGTGCACTCTGTGATCCATCATGTATTTAACCCATTCCACCACCCACCTACCCTCTGATAAGTATCAGTTTGTTCTCTATAGTTAACAGTCTGTTTCTTGGCTTGCCTCTCCCTTTTTCTCTCTTTGCTCATTTTTTGGTTCTTAAATTCCACATATGAGTGAAATTATATGGTATTTGTCTTTCTCTGACTGACTTATTTTGCTTAGCTTCATCCACGTCATTGCAAATGACAAGGTTTCATTCTTTTTTATCGTTGAGTTGTATATATATATACATATGCATATATATGTATATATATATGCATATGTATATATATACATATTCACCACATCTTCTTCATCCATTCATCAGTTGGTGGACACTTGGGCTGTTTCCACAATTTGGCTATTGAGATAGTGCTGCTATAAACATCAGGATATATGTATCCTTTCAAAGTAGTATTTTTTGTATTTTTTCAGGAAATACCTAGTAGTGCAATTGCTGGATTGTAGAGTAGTTCTAATTTTAACTTTTTAAAAATGTTTATTTTTTATTTTTGAGACGGAGAGAGAGAGAGAGAGCAAGCGCACAGTGGGGGAAGGGCAGGGGAAGGGCAGAGAGAGAGGGAGACACAGAATCCAAAGCAGGCTCCAGCCTCTGAGCTGTCAGCACAGAGCCCGACACAGGGCTCAAACCTACGAACCGTGAGATCAGGACTTGAGCCAAAGTCAGGAGCCCCTAATTTTAACTTTTTTGAGGAACCTCCATACTGTTTTTCAGAGTGGCTGCACCAGTTTACACTCCCACCAACAGTGCAAGAGGGTTCTCTTTCTGCACATTGTCGCTAAAACCTGTTTCTTGTGTTGTTGATTTTAGCCATTCTGACAGGTGTGAGGTGATATCTCATTGTGGTTTTGATTTGTATTTCCCTGATGATCAGTGATGTTGAGCTTTTTTTCATGTGTCTGGATCTCTTTGGAAAAATGTCTATTCATGTCTTCTGCTGATTTCTTAATTGTATTATTTGTTTTGGGGCTTTATAGGTTCTTTATGTATTTTGAGTACTAACCCTTTATCAGATATGTCATTTGCAAATATCTTATCCTATTCCATTGGGTGCCTTTTAGTTTTGGTGATTATTTCCTTTGCTGTGCAGAAGCCTTTTATTTTGATAAAGTCCCAATAGTTTATTTTTGCTTTTGTTTCCCTTGCCTCAGGAGACATATCTAAAAAGATGTTGCTATGGCTAATGTCAAAGAGGTAACTACCTGTGTTCTCCTCTAGGATTTTTATGGTTTCATGTCTTACATTTAGATCTTTAATCCATTTTAATTTATTTTTTGTATAGGGTGTAAGAAACTGGAAGTTCTAGCCACAGCATCAAAAAGACAACAAAAAGAAATAAAAGGCATTCAAAACTGTCAAGGAAGAAGTCAGACTTTCATTATTTGCAGATGATGTGATACTTTATATAAAAAACCCAAAAGACTTCACCAAAATATTGCTAGAACTGATACATAAATTCAGTAAAGTGACAGGATACAAAATAAGTGTACAAAAATCGATTCCATTTCTACACACAAAAATCTACTCCATTTCTAATAAAGTAGCAGGAAGAGAAATTAGGAAAGCAATCCCATTTACAATTATACCAAAACCAACAAAATATCTAGGAATAAACCTAGCCACAGAGATGAAAGACCTGTACTCTGAAAACTATAGAACACTGATGAAAGAAACTGAAAACGACACAAAGAAATGGAATAATATTCCATGCTCATGGATTGGAAGAATGAATATTGTTAAAATGTCTATACCACCCAAAGCAATCTACACATTTAATGCAACCCCTATCAAAATACCAACAACATTTTTAACAGAACTAGAACAAACAATCCTAAAATTTGTATGGAATCACAAAAGACCCTGAATAGACAAAACAACCTTGAAAAAGAAAAGCCAGTCTGGAGGTATCACAATTCTGGACTCCCAATTATATTACAAAGTTGTAGTGATCAAAACAGTATGGTACCAGCACAAATATATAGACACATAGATCAAAAGAACAGAAGAGAAACCCCAGAAATGAACCTACAACTATATGATCAGTTAGTCTTCGGCAAAGCAGGAAAGAATATCCAGTGGGAAAAAGACAGTCATTTCAACAAACGGTGTTGGGAAAACTGGACAGCAACATGCAAAAGAATGATACCAGACCACTTTCTTCACTCTTATTTAGAAGGTTGCTCTGCTTTTGGACTGAGGCTTTCTAAAGAGCTGGGTAAGCAGCCTTACCAAGTCACTTATAACTGAGACCCAGATTTGGTTCCCTGTGTCTCCTGTAGCGAAAAGTCTGGACTGCTCAGGGCATAATGCCTTGTAAATGTCGATTTTGTATTTATCAGCATGGCTCTTAGCTATGGCAATCAATAAGACATACCCTTCTTTCAGTAATGGCTGCATTAAATGGCATCTGTCCCTTTGCATTAAGGAATCACATTGTACTTGTCTGCCAATTGACTGAAATAAAAAAGCATTTCCAACAGCTGTACCTCTTTCACTAATGCTGCTTTTTCTTTTAGGCTTAGCCCTAAAAAGGCAGAGAGGATAAACACAATGCAACTCCTAGTTCCCTCCCCTTGCCCACCATTTACATGGACATTGACCATAGAACTAAATGAATAAATGAGCTTTTCAGGCCTAAATGTCATACGCAGCACTTCAGGCATATAGGAAAGTCCTAGAACTCTTTCCCCCAAGTCATCTCTCCACTTACCAGTGTCAGAGAACTCACCCAACAGATGTGATGGAGTCTAAGGGCCTGAGGAAGTGGAGCATTTGTGTTATAGTTTTATGGATTTAGGCCCAACCTGACTTGAGTAGATCCAAGGTTGGATTGCACAGCTCTAATCTTCATTAACAAAGTAATATTGTATATTTTCCCATTTCTGATTAATGGATTATTACCTTATATATATTGCAGTTTTATCTATGTTTCTAAAGCCATTAATCATTTAGCCTTTCCCTCAGGCATGAGACAGGGTTTTACTTTTGTGCTTTTTGAGAGTATTCTTTTGACCGAGTAAGTCATAAAAGCTCAAGTGTATTCATTCTCTTTTCAATTTGTGAATCTGATCTGCCATAAAGTGTGCTGACTATGTAAGAGAGGAACTGTATAAAAAGCAAGTATTATTAATGTAATACTTCCCCAAGCACATTTGCCAACCAAAATATTAAGCTCCCTTTAAAGAAGTGCTTGGGAATTACTAGTTTATCATTCAGTTAAGAGTTTATGTGTGTAAAAGTATTCCAGCTGAGGCGAATGTCCCTGCAATGTAATGTCATGTATAGTCTTCCAAGAGGAGGGGTACTTGAGGGTCTGCAATTTCCCCTGTTTGGGAGGCACCCTAATTTTTCTTAATTACGGGAATGCCAGAAAAGTGTGCTTTTAGCATAGCAGGCCAGTCTTGGATACAGTTTGTCAGCCATCTCTTTATGCCGAAAATATAAACACCTGAATGGAAGGGTGTCTGTTCACACTTTTCTGTTTAAACACGTCACCCGTATCTGCTACAAAAATAGATGAAATAAACCAAAATGTTTATTTAAATCCCAGTAAAAACCACTGGCCTAATTTGTTTTTCAGAAAAGCTTAGATTATTAGTTGTAGCTTAACTTCCCTCTCCCATTCTGCTCCCTTCCTCTTTCTTTGCTTTGANAGGAAGCTAGGCTGCTCCCAACAATGCAACAGCTGTCACAGACCAGCCTCTTTCTTCCCCAGCAGAGCACACAAGGGGCTGAGTCTCACTGACTGCACTGGGCATCCCGCACATTTTTTTCTCTGAAAGGGCAGGTGGCCCTAATGCATCCTGTCTCCGGCTTACTCTTATCCCCTTAGCCTGCCCATCCCCAACCAGTAAGTTAGTCACTTGAGGATTTGGACATGAAATATGATGCAAGAGTAGGCAGGGAAATCTTACACATGGAACAAAGCCATTTGAGAGCTATTGCATCAGCCTAGGACTTTGATTTGGTGTGTTTGTGTCTTAAATACTAGTTACTATAGCTACCACGAGCAACAGATATAAAGGTGATAGTGGAACGATGCAGAGGCTTTTTAGGGGGTTTGTGTATTACATTTTCTTTTTGAGCTTTTCTTGCACTGAATGTTAAGTCAAAGATATCTACTTTAATTAATGGTTAAATTGGAATTGAAAATGAATCGTAATTAGCCACCTGACATTGATCATCTGTGACTTTAGAATTCGAATATTCCAGTTTTCTGCCAAAGGTAGAAGTGTGCCTGTTATAGAGCTATTCAGGAAGACGATCTTAGAAACCTATTTGAAGACTTATCAACATTGTTATTTATTCTGATTTAAATGCCCAAGGTCAGATTTATTTTATTAGGTTTAATTAAAAAATTTTTTTTCATTTTAGAGAGAGCACACAAGTGGGGGAGAGGGGCAGCAGAGGAAGAGACAGAGAGAGAGGAATCCCAAGCAGGCTCCACGCTTAGAGCAGAGCCCAACTCAGAGTTCAATCCCATGACCCTGGGATCATGACCTGAGCCAAAATCAAGTGTCAGTCACTCAAATGACTGAGCCACCCAGATGTGCGTAAGTTTAATTTGAAGAAACATTTGGTAGCAATCCCCTCGCTCTCTGCTCTTTTTAAGTAATTAGATTAGCATTTTTCTATATCATTGTACATTGCAAAAATTCAAGCCTATGAAGCACAGGGTCTCATGTAGACATTAAAAAGACATCATAAAAGCTGAAGACCAGCTTGTACACCTTTATGATATTTCTCTGTTTTGTGATCTATTTTCTCTTTAATGGCCTGCATATTGTCTAAACAGCCATTAAAAACACTTATCTTCCTTTCTCCTGAATTACCCAGTTCTATAGTCAGAGGCCATGCTGTTGGTGAAATTTCACTTTAGTAAGGCCGGCCCTGAGAAACCAAACAATACAGAGACTTATAAAAGAGCTCCTCAAACTCAACAGAGAAGCAAGAGCCCAACAGCTTCTCTGCTCCTGATGGAAATGATTACCAATTCAAGATTCCCCACAGAGAAGCCTCTCTCCATGATGCATGGAAAAGTTTCCAGAACATAATCTAATAATAGCAAAAATAAATAGAAATACTAAATAAATACTCCAACAAACCCATTGCTCACATCACGAATGGAAATCCAGGGTGCTGACAGTGTGTGGGGTTTTCCTGTGACCCAGGGCATGTGCGAGGTACGCACCCAATCTCAGTGATATCATATCGAGGTGTGGAATGTCATTGTGCCTTTCCATGTGGAAAATGTGAGGTTTGGAGGGTGGATGTAGCTTGCCCAAGGTTATCTCGTGCAGAGGTGTGTCTGTGACGGACACAAGCATCCTAGTGCTCAGCTGAGTCTTGCTCTTTAGTTACACTGCCTTTTCTACCACATAAACTCTTTTTTCACTGTGAGACCTTATTACACTTTCCTTACACCTCATGGAGCCCAGTCTAGTGATCAGAAAATAATTAGTTTAACAACAGCTTTAAGAATGTATGCCAACTGTGGGGCTCCTGAATGGCCCAGTTGGTGGGGCATGACTCTTTGTGTCAGGTTGTAAGTTTGAGCCCCATATTGGGTGTAGAGATTAGTCCAAAAATAAAATCTTAAAAAAAAGTATGCCAGTAAATGTGTGTTCATTATAGAAAGATTGAAACTATATTCAAGAAAAAAGAAGAAAATAAAATTCAGCTATAATTCTATCACTTGCATTTTACTGCATGCCCTTTTAGACATTTTCCTTGTAGTACTTGTCATATACAAATAATGTAATTTTTAATTTGGTTTTGAATTTTTAATATGTAATTTTATTTTTTTACCAAAGTGGGATTGTATAGTACATACTTTTATTATTTTGTACATGTAGCTTGCTAATATACAAATATGTTAATAAATACACTTGTACAACTTCATTTTTAATAGCTAAATGGTGGTCTGTCATATGGAATTCTATAACTATTAACTACTTTTTACTGAATTATTAGTTTATGAGGTAGAAATACTGGGGTGAACAATTAATGTTTGCACACATCCTTAATTACAAAGACTTAATTATTCATTGATTAGTGTCAGTCTAATGATGTTTTTAAGCCTAGCAACTTATAAACCATGTATGCCATAAAAGCACATTTCTTCTGAAGGATCTATATCCCATTTCCCTAGGGCACCACATAAACAGTTATCTGTTGAAAGCGACCTCAAACTTCACAGTCATTTCTATTTTGGCAACAAAGGCAAGCAGGATTTTTGCATCGGGGAGATAGGGGAGATGAGGGGTTGAAAGCCCTGGCTAAAGAAAAAGATTCTTCATTACTGGAAGAGTTCAGTTCCATCCCATACACAGATTCTGAACAGGAATGTTCTCTAAATGCCAACATGATCAAAAACACTACCCGCACAAAGGGACAAACTGTGGGGAATAAACTGTGAAGGTCAGATGATCTGCTGAGAAGCCACATGGAGAAAGAAAACTCCTGACGACAGAATCCCATCCACCAGCAGATCAACTTTGAAACAGAAACCTTCATGGGATAACATGCAACCTTCTAGGAACTGCAAATCTCCTTGATCTTTCTGCCCACAGTGTTTTGGAGATGTTTACAATAAAACTGTAACCTAAGACTTGCCTTTCAGGAAAAGAATAACTGGTAATCTGATCCTAGAAAGCTTTCCACACAGGGCTTTTTAAATAGTAAGCGAGTGGAAGGATTTCCCTCTCACTATGGTCCATGAAGCAAAGGGGATAGGTTCTCACATGCATCCAGCATCTTCTTACAAGCTTGGTGCTGTGGTAAAGACTCTACGTGCATCATCTCGTTGCTTCTTCCCAACCACCTCGTAAGTGACTCATTATAATTCCATTTTATATAGGGGAGAAACTGAGATTCAGGGAGATTAAAACATTTAACCCCAGTCATATAGTTGGCTAGCTGCAAAGACTAAATTTGAACACATTTCTACCAAATTGCAAATCATGTGGTTTCCCTATCACCCTTATGTGTTTAAAAATTATTCCCCACTACTCATCCAATCTTGGTAATTCCACTTTGAACACAGGCCTCAGCCTTTCAGGGGCTGTGAGTTGGGATCCCCCTTCCATATGGTGGCCACCTTCAGAATATAGACATGAGGTCATCTTTAGTTTGACTAAAACTCTACCTCCTTCAGGTGACTCCAAATTCTAAACCCTGTACACTTTGTAAGTGGCGTTCATGTGGGAGTCTTTAAACTGGGTGCTATTATAAAACATTTAAAAAATGTTTAAAAAAAGGGGGGTGGTGCCTGGGTGGCTCAGCTGGTTAAGCATCCAACTTCAGCTCAGGTCATGATCTCATGGTTCATGGGTTCGAGCCCCGCGTCGGGCGCTGTGCTGACAGCTAGCTCAGAGCCTGAAGCCTGCTTCAGATTCTGTGTCTCCCTCTCTCTCTGACCCTCCCCTGCTTGCACTGTCTCTCTCTCTCTCAGAAATAAATAAAACATTAAAAAAATAAAAAAAAAACAACTGGGTGCTATTGATGGTGGTCATCTGAGAGAAGGGCTGGTGGTGTACTGGGTTTTCTTCATTAACTTGCTAAGAATACAAGGCCCTCATTTCAGCTTTCTATTCATAGAGAGAGGCTTGGAGACAGATACATGTTGAGGAAAACACTCGTGAAACTCTGATGAGGACTGCAGAATAATAGTCAAATATTATTTCAACATCACTAGGATTCCCATAACTCAATCGAGTAGGGACAACCTTAATAATACTAATTGAAAGCAATAAGAGTACTTAGCCTTTATTAAGCTCTAACATGTTCCAGGTATGGTCTAAGAATTTTACATGTATTCTGAGTCCAACTGGTATACTGTAATTCAATTCTGGCGCTAACCATCCAAAGTTAGCACAGACCCTGCAAGTTAAGGGCTCAGTCCTTCACAAGACTGCCCTCGCTTCAGAAGTCAGCCACACCTTGGGGGTGTCTAGGTCTGTACTGATACGCTACAAATTTGGAGGTTCCCACAATGCCTGCAGGTTTGATAATTCGCTAAAACAATGCACAGAATTCAGGAAAACACTATACTTATTATTAAAGTTTTACTGCAAAGGACACAAATCAGGACCAGTCAAATGAAGAGACGCATGGATGAGGAATGGGAGAGTCCCAAATGCAGAGTCTCCTTGTGTAATCTCCAAACAAGTCAGGAGATTTGGCTGATATCCCATGTTCCAGTGACAGAATGCAAGTGGGGGAAGGGCAGAGAGAGAGGGAGACAGAAGCCAAAGAGGCTTCAGGCTCCAAACTGTCAGCACAGAGCCCGACATGGGACTCGAACCTGTGAACTGTGAGATCATGACCTGAACAAAGTGGGACACTTAACCAACTGAGCCACCCAGGTAACTCCAGAAAAATTCTTTATTATCCAACAACACACATTATTTAATTTGTCCCTTATAACATTTCTATGAGGTAAGAATTATCTCTATTTTACAGGTAAGAAAACTAATGTTTAGAAGAGCTATACATCTATCTAGTCAATAATAGAGCCAATATTCAAACTCAGGTCTTCCTGGCCTTAAAGTCTACCATTGATCTATTTTAATAATTAGGTAATATTGACATCTGTGTAAGCCCCTAATTACTCCTAAGCATGTTTGTGTATGATAGTGTGTACACGCACACATACACACACACACACACTCAGAAGCTTGTCATTTAACTACTATGGGAAAATTCAGATTGAACCCCAATATCCATTCCCCTTTGAGCAAGAAATGCCACTGAGCTTTAGACTTTCCTAGACACCTTTGTGCCTAGCTGTGAGGATATACGAAGTATGCACTTTCTGGTGTATGTCTTTGAAAAAGAGGTTGGGTGCCCTCTAGTTTGTCATTTCTTGCTTTTGATAGCTGGCATATGGTCTGGTACTAGTAAGCCATGGTCAATCATGAAGATGAGAGCAACACCTTAACAAGAAGCTGGGCAACAAAATCAAAGCAACCTTGGCTCCTTGTGTGACCTTGAAACAGAGCCACCTACTTACTCTGAAATGGTCAGCTACCTCTGGCCAATAACATGTGAAAGAAATAAACTCTGATCTTACTTAAGCCTCTGTAGTGTTGGGCTATAGTATCTTGACCTATACTCCAACCATCACAACTACTAGTATAAAGGTTTTTCTGCAGGGGTGCCTCAGTGGCTCTGTCAGTTAAGCATCCAACTTTGGCTCAGGTTATGATTTCACAGTTCATGAGCCCTGTGTCAGGCTTTGTGCAGACAGCTCAGAGCCTGGAGCCTACTTCAGGTTCTGTGTCTCCCCCTCTCTCTCTGCCCTCAGCTGCTCGGGCTCTGTCTGTCTCTCTCAAAAATTAAATAAACCTTGAAATATTTTTATTATTTATTATAAAAATTTTTATTATTTATTATAAAAAATATTAAATATTTTTTTAAACTAAGAAATAAATAAAGGTTTGTATGCAGACTTCTAGTATTGCATAGTAACAAGAAGAGTGTCACTAGTTAGGAAGGCTTCAAATGTTACTTGTATGCAGCATTGCATCAGGCTCTCTCCCCTCCTGATTGCTCTTGTTGTGGATTCCCCTTGATCTACCCTTTTATCAGCTTGAAATGCGTTGAATTGGTTGTTTTGCATGATGAAGCCCACAATTCCTTCTGTAAACATCTATTCTGCTATTCAGCGACAGTCATATTTTTTCTTCTATTGTGAAGCACGGTTGATAAATCTCAAAATGGAGGGAGAAAGGCCATAAACTTTCCTTCCTGCAGTAATTCAGACTTGCACTCAATGCTGCTTGGAGAAATGTGATTTGGGCAGTTACTTCCCTGTGTCATGGCATCGTCCCTAAGCTGAGCTTGTCCTAATGCTAAACTCAGCCAGCGTGGGTGGATTTTGGCCCTGGAGGTTAAAGTTTGACTGGAACCAGTACCCTGGGCCTTCGTCTAAGATTTTTTTTTAATGTTTATTTTCGAGACAGTGTGCGGGCATGCGTGTGGGGGAGGGGCAGAGAGAGAAGAGGACAGAGGATCTGAAGCAGGATGCAGGGTTCAAACTCACAAACCACAAGATCATGGCCTGAGCCAAAGTCGGACACTTAGCCGACTGAACCACCCAGGCACCCCATCCTGGACCTTTGTTTAAATTTCTTCTCAGTAGGCTCAGATACATTTAAAAATAGAACTTAACCCAATGTGTCTCATTAGAAAAGAAATAAGGAGTACAAAGGACACCAGTTCACATTTTTTAACCTTATAAAATCTGCAGCTACTAAAAGCCCCCTAATACCTTGGCCTTTTAAAACTCAACCTAATGTTTGTCCCAGTGAATTCTTTTAATAGCTGCTCCTTAAAAACCAATACTAACAACATGCTATAGGGCTGTTTCCAAATTGTGGTCAGTGAAAAACTGACACAGATTTCCAAGCTGGCCACTGCTTTCCAAAAAGTCTTTTAAGGAAGTAGTTTAATTTATGTATAACTGAAACTTAGAGAAGGGTGTGTTTATTTACATAGTTTGAAATTCCCAAGTTGCCTAGCAGTAGGTAAAATCAGAAAAAAATGATTCTGTGTCGAGAGAAAACAAAATGAAGAAAAACCAAGGTTTTCTTCATACCTTCTTTCCGGGTTTCAGAAGGAACACTTTACGGTCGTGGATGAAAAAGTAACTCTCTGCGAGGTTTCCATACAAGATCATCAAAGCATAGTCATACTTAAATTTGAAAGGCTGAGCCTAACCAGTTAGGGAAAAGTGAATTGGAATGGATGCAATATTATAGGAAGATGAGGAGACGTCCTTTCAAAGATGGGGTGCCCAATTGTTCCCCCTGTTTATCTGTCATGGAGAAGGAAAGCCAAGAAGAGTAAAGCCATGCTGAGGGCTCCTGACAATTCCATTTCATTGTCTTTCTTTCCACATTCAATGTGACATACTCCTCTTTTATAATATAACATTAATATGAGCCACTTTATTAAAATTGATTTTAAAGTTTATTTATTTTGAGAGAGAGAGAAACAGAGAACATGCACATCTAGGAGGAACAAAGAAAGGCAGAGAGAGAATCCCAAGCAGGCTCCACACTGTCAGTGCAGAGCCCGACGTGGGGCTCAAACTCATGAACCACTCAGATCATGACCTGAACTGAAACCAAGAGTCGGACCCTTAACCGACTGAGCTACCCAGGTGAGCCAATATGGGCCACTTTAATTAATCAGCTAAATTTTCTTAATTCCTAGCTAAGGAAAATACTTTGAAATAGAATGGGGAAATGAGAATGTAGCATTTTTAAGCTTTTATTTATTTCCTTTAGAGAGAAAGAGAGCATGAGAGAGCAGGGTAGAGGCAGAGAGAGGGAGAGAGAAAATCGCAAGCAAAGCTTGAACTCACAAACCATGAGATCATGACCTGACCCCAAATCAAGAGTCGGACACTTACCCAACTGAGCCACCCAGGAGCCCTAGCATTTTATATTTTTCATTTTTCAGGCTACTTGGTGAGACTGATGGAGAGTAAAACCTACGTGATATTTTAAAAGAGGCTCTGCACAACAGAGGACAACTCGGGGAGACTCAGAAGAGAGTGTTGGGGAGACGGCTGGTCCCAGGTCAAGAAAGACACAAGAAGGCAGCAAGGATAAGTCTCCTCTTACTCTAGTAAAATTTGCTAGGTCTCTGGTGGAGTCAGAGGTTCAACAATCTCTGGCTTCGCCTGTTGCTATAAAACTTAAACTCCTTCACCCTAGTGTCAACTATTTAAAGAACCTACATGTAAAAACACAGAAAAAAATATCAGGAGTTCACCTTTTGAATTATGAAAGCAGGGTTAAAAACAGATTAATAAGACCTACCAGAGGTTGGTTACATCCAGGCTGGTTGTTGATATTAGAAATTCAAGTTTGCTGAATTAAAAATATCGAATGGAAACATCTTTTTCTTTAGTGTAATTGTGGCGGGTTCATCTTTATAAAATGAGCGAATGAGGTGAGTAACATCACAACTTGACTGAAATATCCAGGAAATATCACTGAAGTTCAAGTCAGTTTATTTAGACTTGACCTGTATGAAGAACCACTTTAGTTCTTCCTTTACTTTAAATCTGAGATTAGTCATTCTGTCAACCCATGTGCTGTGTTTTGGAGTCTCTCAATCATACCCCAAGGACAAAGATAAGTAGGTGTCTGTGCTTAAAACTCCTCCATCATTACAACATAAAGTGTCATTAATAAGTAAAAGTCTGATATGAGTTTTATGTACTAATACGACCAAACCATTTGAGGGATGATCATCTACCCCTCTGTTGGTGACAGTCTCTTAGCCTTGGGCAAGAACAGGATCAGCATCATCAAATATTTACTCAGTACCCACAGGACTCCTATTTCTGCACGGGGCCCCAGGCCTGCCCTCTTCTGGTGCTTAAACAGAGTTGAAGCTTTGATCCCTCAAGGAAAATTATAAGAAATCAGTTGTGAACCAAGCTCTAAAAATTAGTATTTTTTTACATACTGACATCTATCATGTAATTCCCTTATATTGGAGCCAAATTCCAAAAGCCTAAAAATTTTAAAGCAGCAAGAATAAGGCAGTCTTGCTGTTTGAAACTAAATATCAGGTGATGGAAAACTTTCAGGCTATGATTTTGGGGGGAGGGGAGGGTGGGGAGTGAGTGGGCTGGAGGGAAGCTGTCAGGGCTCTGGATTGTCTATTTCTACTATCAATTTTATACATATACATATAAGGTAGCTATATATACAATTTATATGTATATTAATACATATACCATGTTTAATCTTTTTTTTTAATGTTTATGCATTTTTGAGAGAGAGAGCGAGCGAGTGAGCTCAAGCTGGGGAGAGCCAGAGGATCCAAATCAGACTCCTTGCTGAGAGCAGCAAGCCCAATGCGGGGCTCAAACTCACAAACTGTGAGATCATGACCTGAGCCAAAGTCAGAAGCTCAACCAACTGAGCCACCCAGGTACCCCTATACCCTCTTTAATCTTCAGGTGATTCTACTGGGGGTACTGTTTCATGTTTTTAATTTTGGGGGGTATTCTTAGAGTCTTTCAATAAATAGTTTTATTCTCATTTTCATGAGTTGTATGGAATTCTACATCTTTACTAGGCTCAGTGAAATCCCAATATTTGGATCTTTTCTTCCTAAAGGATGGTTTATTTCAGTACTATTCTTTCCTCTCTGTGTGAGATCCAAACTGGTGGCTCTGAAGGGATGGTTTAACCATGACTGTATGGGTCTGACTGGAAAGAACATCTGCCTTCAGATACAGTGCCATCTCTGAGAGACAGAACCTACGGGACTCGTGACCTTGAAACTTGAGTGTTCATGAAAAACCACTAGGCTAGTTAGAAACAAGGAATTGTGGACCCCACACCTAGAGATTGTGATTAAATGGGGTTGGATGGGTAAAAATAAATGATGTTTTTAACAGTACTCCAGAGTGATTCTGCTCCAGGTAGTCTGCAGACCACGTTTTGAGAAACACGAATCTAGTAGATTGCAAAATAGGTAACAGATGATAGTCAGGGATGGCAGTTGGCAACAGGAATGTTGCTTCATGGGAATGAAATGTTGTGGAAGATGGACAGAGCCTCGGCTGAGGAATTCAGATACAGAGAATATTCTGAGAGCTGAACTGGCAAGGAATAATAGAAGGAAAGTCCCAAAGACCCCGTTTCCTTGGCTGAGACAAGTCTCTGGCCTTTGGAATGAGAACTGTTAAGAGCAAGGCAGTGCTGTATCCTGGAGGACAAGGGCCCAAGCCCAGGGAACCAGGCACTGGTCTGACCCTGGGCATCAGGTGGAGCATGGGATTTGGAGTAAAAAAAGGATCCCTGTTATGGATTAAACTCTACCCCTTAGAATAGATATATTGAAGGTTTAATCCTCAATATACCTCAGAGTGTGACCGTTTTAAAAATGAAGTCTTTATAGATGTAGTCAAGTTAAAATGAGGTCATTAGGGTGGGCTTTAATACAATGCAACTGGTGTTTTTATAAAGGGGAAATTTGGACACAGACACACACACACACACACACACACAGAGGGAAGATGATATGAAACAGGGAAAACATGGCTATGTTATTGGGGCAGTGGAATCTATCTATTCCTATCTACAGGCTAGGAATTGCTGGCAAATGCCAGAGGCTGTGAGAGTCAAGGAAGTTTAGAGGCATCAAGGGAAGCCTAGCCCTGCCGACACCTTGATTTCAAACTTCAAGCCTCCGTAACTGTGAGGTAATACATTTCTGTTGTTTTAAGCCAACCAGTTTATGGTAGTTTGTTATAGCCCCTGGGAAGCGAATACACGCCTCATACTTCTTCCCATCCCTATTGCCACTACCCTGGCTTCAGCCACATGATCATCTGCAGCCTGGGTGAAGCCCTCCTCTCCAGCTTTGCTTCTTTCTCCTCCATTGTCCACCTAGTGGCTAGAGGACTCTTTCTAAACACAAACCAATCAGTTCATTTGCTTGCTTAAAACACATTGGCTTCTGAGGGCCCCTGGGTGTCTCATTCTGTTTAGCGTCCGACTCTCAATTTTGGCTCAGGTCACAAGCTCAAGGTTGTGAGTTCAAGCCCCTTGTCAGGCTCTGCGATGACAGTGTGGAGCCTACTTGGAGTTCTCTCTCTCTCTCTCTCTCTCTCTGAACCTTCTTCATGCTCTCTCTCTCAAAATAAATAAACATTAAAAAAAAGATTGGCTTCCCCTTTCTTTTAGGATAGAGTCCAAACCCCACGACTTATAACCCTGTTCCATCTAGACCTGCCCATTTCCCCATCCTCGTTTCCTGTGATTTACCTTGTTTCCCTTACCCTTCACCTACTCACGTTCTATCTTCCCCGATTCAGAGTTCTCAGACTAAGTCCTATTTCCTAGCCTTTGTAGATACCAAATCCTCTGCTCAGGATTCCTTCCCCTACCTCTCTTGCTACCTAAGTCATACCATACTTTAGGTCTTATCTTGAATGTTATTTCCATGAACCTTGGTTTAGGGTCCTTTTTGAGTATCCACAGCATCGTTAGTGCCCCCATCAGAGCACCTGTTGTACTGGGTTGTCACTGACTGCTTGCTTGTTGGTGTTGGACCCACAAAATGTAAGTTCTTTGAGGGCAGGGGTCAGACAAATGGTAGCTCCAGAATTTCCAAAGGAGTGGATTTGAGTGGACAATCTGGTCATAAGAAAGGCTAGAAATTTATCTGGGGTGGGGAAGGCTAATAGAGATTGTGGGGTATCTAAAGCTCCCCCAAACTATTCCTTGCATTATCTTTGGTAGGCATCATGCCTATCTTGTTCACTATGTGTCTGGCACATCATAGATACTCAAAATGTTGAATAACTGAATGACTGTTTAGTATGTGCGAAGTTCCATGATCAAGCCTTGTGCCCAGATCAGAGCCAAATGCACTGAGTCTCAAATGAGACTAGAACATCTTAACAGCCTTTCTGACTAAGGTCGGGATTGGTTGTGGGTGGCCCAAGTTGTTGGAAGAGGGGAGATGCAGAGACTGGGGACGAGGCTAAGCTCCTTTCTGAGAAAGGCTGACTAGTCATCCATCATCAGTTCCTCTGACTTGGTCCTTCCTGCTGCTCATCGAATGTGCTGCTCTCTTTATTGACTCTTCACCAGCTGCTTCTTCAGCAGCAAAATAAAAGGGCACCACTTCTCCAAGATGGCTGGTCTACATAAAAATGATTTTATTGATCTCTAAAGATTACACACAGCAGTCACCCTCTCCTGGGCTTATTGAATGGACATGGCTATTCAGGATTCCATGAAATTGTGTCTCTTTAGGGAATGGTAACAGTTGCATTAAAAAGGGACAGTAGGGGCACCTGGGTGCCTCAGTGGGTTGAGTGCCTGACTCTTGGCTTCAGCTCAGGTCAGGATCTCATGGTTCATGGGTTCAAGACCTGTGTCAGGGTCCATGCTGGGTGTGTGGAACCTGCTTGGGATTCTCTCTCCCTCTTTCTCTGTCCCTTCCCTGCTTGTGCATGTGCTCTCTCTCTCAAAATAAATAAATATGCTTTAAAAAATAAATAAAAAGGGAAATTAAAATGGAAAAGAATAGGAAGGGAGAAGAAACATGACTGAATGTCAGATAGCAAAGGCAAACTTTGGAGGAAGAATTTATATTGAGCACGCAGAAATCTAGTAAGAATCCTTGCAATCATATTGTTAGAGAGCCAACAGCTATTTATCAAGTATCTTTATGGAGTACTATTCTAGAAACTAAGGACGACATGGAAAGGGGCAAGAACTTCCACAGATGCAGTGTGTACATTAATGGAGTATATACAATAGGAACATTCATGTGTAGCTGACATATTTGGAAGGGAACTGGGACAGAGGAAGAGGCCAGCAGTCATGTAACATTGTAGGTTTCCTGCCTTTTTGTTTTCCAGCGGAACTGTAGGCTAAACTCTAGGTCAGACTAGCTTCATGTACCAGCTAAGAAGGATAATAGCTCAGAATGACAGTAGTTGGTGTTGAGGAGACTGGTGAGAGTACACCTACATTCATTGAGAAAACAGTGCCAGATCATTTAGTGATGTCTGTCAGGTAAAGTGGAAGGACAGGAGAAAAAACAAGGGCACCATATATTTGCACAAGTTTTCCTGTTCTGGATCATTGGCAGATATCTGAGTATCCTCTGGGAATTTCAGTCCCTAAGCCCTTCTTAAGTGTCAGCTGGAAGTTTGCTCTTCCAGCCATTCTTTTCATGAGATAGTAGATTGTGTCTTCGAATTTGAAAAATAAGAGTCTCAATTAAAAATGCACAGATATTTATCCTACTTCAATAAGACTGCTCATTAATAATCAAAGAAACTGAAACAAGCAACATACTCTTTTTAAAACCTATTAAATATTAAAGCAAGAAGAAAATTCAGGGAAATGTACACTCCCATACAATACTGAACTAAGCACAATTTGGTATAACCTTTCTGGAAAGCCATTATGAAATATATATATATCAAGAGCCCAGAATGTCAGTAGCCTTTTACTCAGTGATTTTAATACCCAAAATTTATCTTAATCATATAATCCACTGGCCACATGGATTCATGTTTAAAGATATTTGGGGAGCTTGGGTGGCTCAGTTGGTTAAGTGGCTTACTTTGGCTCAGGTCACGATCTCACAGTTGGTGGGTTCGAGCCCCGCTTAGGGCTCTGTGCTAATAGCCTGCCTCAGATTCTGTGTCTCCCTCTCTCTCTCTGCCCAGCATGTTTTTCGATGACAAAAAGTTGAAAATAACCTAAATATCTCACAATACAGTATTGGTTAAATAAATAATGTTAGGTGCATTTAATAGAATAAAATGGGACCCATGAAAAATCTTCAAAAATTACTTTTAAAAATGTAGATATTATCTATTCAGTGAACATTACAGGCTACAAACCACTATATGTAGATGATTGTAATTTACTAAAAACATCTTCTCCCTTGAATGGTATGTGTCTTAAGAGTGTACCACCAGCACACATACACATAAGACTGAAATATACACAGTGTCAACAGTGGCAGTATCTGGATTCATGTGAATTTCAATTCTTTTTATTTTCCTGTACTTACCAATATTCTTCACTGTGAAATGTAAATAAAGGAAAGAAAATAATTGCTTCTTAAAAATTTACCCATGCTCTAAGTTAGCTTTGGGAGGTTTAGCATATCTACCAGGCTCCCGCTAGGACTGAACAGAATTTTGTTTTGATCATAGTGTGTTACTTCAGTATGTATCATACAAACCATGCTACAAATGATCCCCTCCCCTGTTTTTATAGACAAAGAGATTAAACACTGGAGGCAAAGAAGGGGCATAAATAATTAAAGTCAGGCTGCAAGTCATTGGCAAGACCTTAAAGAAAGTTCGAGGTTCCAGTTCCCTAGTCCCAAACTTAAAACACACTCGGTTCTATTATTCAACCCTGTTTGACTGTCACATGCCCTCTAATCAGTCAGGATTCAGTCTTGGCAGAATTAGATATGAATAAAAAGTTGTTTTTTGGTTTTTTCTTAATTGAAAGGCTGAAAGTCTTTTTTTTTTTTTTAACGTTTTATTTATTCTTGACGGAGAGAGAGATAGCATGAGCCAGGGAGGGTAAGAAAGAGAGGAGACACAGAATCCAAAGATGGGCTCCAGGCTCTGAGCTGTCAGCAAAGAGCCCAATGTGGGGCTCAAACCCATGAACCATGAGATCATAAACTGAGCTGAAGCCAGATGCTCAACCGACTGAGCCACCCAGGCGCCCCTGTTTGCTTTGCTTTTTTTTTTTCTTTTGTCTCAGCGGCTGTTGTGGAAACGTTTTCCTCTGAGGCCTCCGAACGAAATGACTTTCCAACTTCACAGAGCTCCTCCCATTTTCTGTGACTATGGGATGTTTACACCTCCATGAACTTCATGGAGCCATTCTTTCCCAGGCAACACCAACGTTAACTTTGTTAGCATGTTAATGTTGACCTGTTATATATTAATCATTGGCATTTTTTAAAATATTGAAGTAACAGATACTTTTAGTTCTAGGTATTGTAAGATTGTTCTCTTACCAGTTACATACATGAAAATGACAAAGACTTTTTTTAAAAAAATCCAAATAATGCAATTTATTCCATCACATTGATAGAGCGGGTTCTGGGTCTAAAGGGAGCCAGCCTACTAACGGTGTAACAAAGAAGGAAAGAACAGGCCTGGAAGCACAGAAATCTGTCCATTCTTTGTTTGATTTAATCTCTGACGTGCCCATAATTCAAGTTGTTTTTTTTTTTTCCACTTTCTCAGAGACCCAGTGTCTCAACTGTAAAACGGAGTAATTTATGTCCTTCACATAAAACACTGGGCGGCCCACTCCAAGTGGAGATTAGTTCAAAGTGACACAAACACCTTATAAGTTCTCTCAGCTTCTTAAAGAAGTGTATCAAATTGTAAGATGTTATTAAATTACTTTAATACTTGAATGAAGATAATACAAGTATAACTTGTATAGAGCTTATTTACAAAGTAATATGGTAAAGTAGACATATATTCTCCTTTGGACTTGTAAAAAGCCTATCCAAGTATTTAATATATAAACTAATATTCAATATAAACAATGTGGGTATATTTTATGTGAATTTGAATTCTCTAAGTTAAAATAGTACAATACAAAAATTAGAAGGTTTTCTTTAAGGTACAGAAATAGAGATGAGAATCCACAAATTAAAAATGTATCACAAATAGCAGGATTTCAAAACTGGTGGGCTCAATGGATCACTGATGATGTTGCCTGGCACATGATAGTTCTGTTTTAGCCATTTAGGTAAGTGAAAATACATGTTGCAGGGGCGCCTGGGTGGCTTAGTCGGTTAAGCGTCCGACTTTCACTTAGGTCATGATCTCACGGTTCGTGGGTTTGAGCCCCGCGTTGGGCTCTGTGCTGACTGCCAGCTCAGAGCCTGGAGCCTGTTTCAGTCTGTGACTCCCTCTCTCTCTGACCCTCCCCTGCTCATGCTGTCTCTCTCTCTGTCTCCTAGAAATAAATAAAACATTAAAAAAAAAATTTAAGAAAATACATGGTCTGTCTCATCAGGTCTAGCTCTGAATAATACTAGTCTTGAAATAAATGTGAGCACTGAATTAAGCAAAGTCTCTGGGCATCTATCCTTTATATAACGTACTTCTGATCCTTACATAAAAACCATTCTGGGATGTCAAGCATTTTTGATCTTGAAACACTCTCATTATGACTGAATTTAAATACAAAATTAGATCAAGTGATGCTCGTATTTTGAATCTAGGTAAACACATAGTTTTAAATTTATGGGAATACCAAATGCCTGGCCTATACTTTTTTAAAGCCAGAATAAGACTCCTAAAACCTTCTTCTATCAGGAAAGTAGTTTATTCCTAATTCCACACAGGCTTTGATGACATTGACTTCCACTACTCGATTTGTGTGGTGCTAAATAGCTTTTTAAGGGCTAAATCCAAAGATTTATTTATTTTTAAAGATTTTATTCTATTATTTTTTGAAGTAGGCTCCTTCCACGCCCAGCACGGAGCACCACATGAGGCTTGGACTCACCACCCTGAGATCAAGAGTCAGATGCTCAACCAAATGAGCCATCCAAGCACCCATAAAGGTTTTATTTTTAAGTAATCTCTATGCCCAGCATGGGGCTCGAACTCACCACCTCAAGATCAACAGTCTCATGCTCTGCTGACTGAACCAGCCAGGTGCCCCATAAATCCAAAGATTTATACTTGGAATTCTTCTGCTTGGCTTCCCTGTGTCATTTCTTTCTTGGAACCCTTTCCACAGTTCTAGCACTCAGGGCTCTTCTTCTGGGTGTCCTCTGCTGCTTCCTCTTTTTTTGCCAATACTGTAAGTACTGGTGTTTCATGGGTTGCAGCTTGTGACCTTTTTCTCTTCTCTCTACACTCTCTCTGGGCAGTTTCGCCTATTCCCTTGACTTCAACCTCCATGCATATGGTCGTGACTCCTACCTATGACAGTCTTTAGCTCTGTTTATCTAATTGAATAACCTCAGGCATCCAGACTGGATTCATTATCCCTGCTGTCTCCTCATCAACTTGTTCTTGGCCTTTTAATCCTCCTATTTCCCTTCTTCCATTAATGTCACCACTCAAGCTCCAAGCTAGAGGACAGAGTCATCCTCAGTAACACCTTCTCCCTCAACTCTCATAATCCTGCTTCCCATACACGGTTACTAATTCTACTGTAAAACTGTAATTTAAGTTTGATTCCTTGTCTCCATCTCCATTGCTATTATGTAAGTGGAGGTCTTCTCCCATCTTGCTTGGATTACTGCAATAGCATATAAAACCGTTTCCCTACCACCAGTCTCTTCCCTGCATAGGTCATCTCCCACTCCACCACAAGGGTCCGCTTTCTAAAAAACAAAGCTGATCATACTCTAAAACTTCCATTGGTGCTCTGATCAATAGAAGCATTTGACTGCATGGAATTCTTTAGTAAAACATTAATATTGCATAACGGTTAAGAGTCCAGATTCAAGAGTCTGGCATAGTTTGACTTGGGAGTTTTTTTATTATCTAAGTGACCCCGGGCAGTGTCTCTAGGCTTTTGTTTAGGCCCTGCCTAACCAAACAAGTTTCAGAAATAAGTGATAATTTCCAAACGAATGAAATTAATTGAAATCTGCAATCATTCTGGTTATATACAATATGTACTCACTTCCAGAAGGTTGATCAAGATTAGAAATGTTCATATGTTTGGTTATAACCTTTAAAAGGACTGAGCTATTTCTCAGAGGGTTACACTTGAGATACTAGCTCATCATTCTTTACTCCACTTCCAAATAAATTTCTTATACAAAGCTCTGCAGTCATAAATCATTCTGGTATCCCAGGCCTGGACTCTCCAGAGCTATAGATCATCACCTGAACATAACTCTCAAATCTCTGGGTGCCACTCTGCATATTGCAGCCATGCATTACTTTGGCCTCTTCTTTAATGTCTAGAAATTGGTGTCTCCACATGTATATCCTCAGTGATTCCTTGTTTTCATTTTGGAGAGAGATTTCTCAATGAAGACCAATTACATTTCCTTTCTGGTCATTTTTATATGTAAGATATTGTGAGGCGTCCACAGCTCTGACATAACCTTTCAATAAATTTAAATTAGAATGATAAAATAACAGAGCTCGAAGGGGCCTTAAAAGACCATCTGATCCAGCCCTGTGCCCTCCAGCAGTATTTCTACCCTTCCATTGAGTTTGGACCCGATCCTGGAAACACAAAAAACAGAACCCCAAATTCTGAGGAGTCACTAAATTATAGTACAGCAACTTGTCCCTGAGAGAATGGCACAAAGAGGAACCACCCCTTGAGTGTTGGAGAATCTAATAAGGGGGTCAGGCAAAGTCAAAGTAGGGCCTGGCCAGAGGCCAATTTTCAGAGGGTGTTCTCCACTCTTCATGGACTTTGCTCAGCCACGCAGGCTGGTACAGAGCTCCGTTCCCTCCCTACTGGAGTTCAGTTAGACTGGAATCACCCCATGAGTAATCCCTCATTGACAGAGTTGGGCAGGACTGTGAAGGGATAAGAATGTCAGTGATCATCACCAATATTCTTGAATTAGAACCAGACAACTTTAAAAACCCATTGGTCTTCAAGAGATGATCTGTCCAAATAATTTACTGCTCACAGATAAAAATTCTCCCAAATTCATTTCCTGGGGCCTTGGCTATTCAAGTCTTCTTTCTACTTCCAACCTTAAATAATGCTCTTTTTAATAATCATTTTATTTACTCTGAAAGGATGATGAAAGTGAATTTATAGGGAAATTGTGAAGTACAAATTGTATAAGAAAGTCACCTAGTTTCCTCTTCCTTGGTGTTACTCTAGCATGGTTTGGACAACAAGATACTGTGGCTTATGTGTGATGATTGAAGGGCCACGCGGCTCCAGTTGTCAGTGTGGGGATGACCCTTTTCATCATGGGTTTCCTCTTTCAGTGCTTACAGTGTGTTCGTCTCTTTGTCTTTCATCCACCATGGGAAGATGTGTGTGAATAATAGGGAAAATGCTTATAACCCTTATGGGCAGCATCGTATGACATAACCGGTCTTTGGAAACTTCAGTGTTTAATTAGTATCAAAGACAAGACAAGGATTTCTGGGCTTTTATAAGAAAATACAGCTTTATGGGAGACTACAGCCTATTTTTTTCTCCTCAATTGAAATTTATGGTGAGAATGAAAACAAACCCTAAATCTGCTCAATCTAAAACCTGCTATCAGAATTCTCTCAAATGGGACCTGTTATTTGACTTTATGAAGACTGTCTATCTTCATAGATCTCTATCCTATCCTCAATGATCTATTATCCCTATCTGTGAGAGCCTGTGGCTCTACTTCTCTTCCCAACCTAGTTTAGATTTTACCGCCCATCATTCTAATCCTCCCTTGTCAACTCCCTTGCCCGTCTATCTTTGCACCCAAATGGATGAGTGGATCTTAACTGGAAGTTGCACATCATTGGAGAACTTCCTCTAAACAGAAAAGTCCAGAGTAACGATCAGGTTTATGGAGCCCAGGAAGTAGTCTGCTTATGTGTGTGAGTGCTTCCAAAAACTTCCAATGAGACAAACCCTGGTTAAGAATCACTGCTCTTACCAAAACGCAATGCTAGCACATCCAGCTTTCTCCTCTGTGATTGCACTAGGCAGTAAAGAAGAGCTAAGCAACTATCACAGAATACACTGACTGTTATTACTATGGTTTCATGATCACCAGCCTCAAGTGGACACTCAACACTGCTCATGCATCCCACCATGTTTTTTTTACTTGACTGACCCACCAACTCTCCATAATTGCCTGTTCAAATTGCCCACAACCTTGGCCTTCTCTTCTCCACTTCCCTTGCAGTTTCAGTAGATGATTTTGCCTCTGATGTGGGAAATGCACAATTTATTCACAATGAAATTTACATACTTTGTTGTATTGGGGTGCCTGGGTAGCTCAGTTGGTTAAGAGTCTGACTGACTCTTGATTGAAGCTCAGATCGTGATCTCACAGTTTGTGAGTTTGAGCCCCGAGTCAGGCTCTGCACTGACAGCATGGTGCTTGTTTGGGATTCTCTCTCTCTCCCTCCCTCTCTGCCCCTCCCCCGATCATGTGTGTGTGCGCCCTCTCTCTCTCAGAATAAATAAATAAACTTAAAAAAAAACTTACTTGTCTTCACACCCAAAAAACAAATAATCCAGTGAAGAAATGGGCAGAAGACATGAACAGACACTTCTCCAAAGAGGACATCCAGATGGCCAACAGACACATGAAATGATGCTCAGCATCACTCATCATCAGGGGAATACAAATCAAAACCATACTGAGAGACCACCTCACATCAGTCAGAGTGGCTAAAATGAACAGATCAGGAGACTATAGATGCTCATGAGGATGTGGGGAAACAGGCACCCTCCTACACTGTTGGTGGGAATGTAAACTGGTGCAGCCCCTCTGGAAAACAGTGTGGAGGTTCCTCAAAAAATTAACAATAGAACTCCCCTAGGACCCAGGAATAGCACTGCTAAGAATCTACCCAAGGGATACAGGAGTGCTGATGCATAGGGGTACATGTACTGCCCTCCCCCCCCGATGTTCATAGCAGCACTTTCAACAATAGCCAAACCATGGAAACAGCCTAAATGTCTATCAACTGAGCCTAAATGTCTATCAACTGATGAATGGGTCAAGAAGATGTGGTTTATCTATATAATGGAATACTACATGGCAATGAGAAAGAATGAAATCTGGCCATTTGTAGCAATGTGGATGGAACTCAAGGGTATATATGCTAAGTGAAATAAGTCAGACAGAGAAAGACAGATACCATATGTTTTCACTCATATGTGGAACAGGAGAAACTTAACAGAGGACCATGGGGGAGGGGAAGGGGAAAAAATAGGAGAGGGAGGGAGGCAAACCATAAGAGACTCTTAAATACTGAGACGTGAGGGTTGATGGGGGTGGGGGAAAGGGGAAAATGGATGATGGGCATGGAGGAGGGCACTTGTTGGGATGAGCACTGGGTGTTATATGGAAACCAACTTGACAATAAACTATAATTTTAAAATAAATAAAATGGAAAAAAAAATCTTACTTGTATCTGCACCCTTCTCTTCCCCACTTTTGCACTGGAGGAAGAACTTCTACCCAGGGCTAATCTTTCTCTTGTTTCCCTGATCTCATCCTTTCCCACCTGCCCTGACCTCAGTCAGGAGTTTGAATTCAAACAATATACTTTTCACTAAGTATCTTGACTTCTCAGTTTTACAAACTTGGCCATTCCATCCAGAAGCCATTCTTTTCTCTTGGCCTTGATCATGCTGTACGCTCTCTTTGTTCCATTTGTACTCTGTCCCTCAAGTCTTCCTTACTGGCTTCCCACCTAACCTTTAAATACTGACATTTCTCAGAACTATACCTCACCATTTGAAGTTCCATCCACCATTTTCTCCTAATCTCCATGTTTGTATTACAGTGTGTACGTGTTCAGTTATAGAAACTTGGGTGTGCAAAAATATAACTCTTAACATTTCTCCTATTTTCATTTCTGATGATGGTGGGAACTCAATCATTTTGACTCAGGGTTTCTTAACCTCAATACTATTCACATTTTGGACGGGATAATTCTTTGTTGGGAAGCCTGTCCTGTGCCTTGTATCATGTTTAGCAGCATCCCTGACCTCTCTTGACTTGATGCCAGCAGCCACTTCTCCACCCTCCTTGGACCAACCAAAAAATTTCTCCAGACATTTTCAAATGTCCCTGGAGGCGCAATGTTGCCCCTGATTGAGAATCACCATATTCAGCTTAAAGTCAGTCTCTTTAGGGGTACATACACATTTCCTCACTTCACCTCTTCCCTGTTCTCCTTCCCATCTCCCCGGGAGGGGTCAGAGGCTGTGGGGGATTTGTGTTTACTCTTGGCATTGAAAAAGAAACCTCTGGGCTACAATCACTTCTCTGCTGGCATCCAGTGTTGACAGTAACTCAAAGCCTATTCGCACAACAGGCTCGCCTCAGGGCAATTGCACTGCTGGGTTCAACTTTCTCCCCTGTTGACTCGTCTGACTCAATTCCGGCTGCTGGCTGCTGAGCTTGTGAAACTCAGCTTTTCCCATCACTTCTGTGACGCTGGCTGCCCACCCTGCAGCCTCTACTGGGGGAGGCCCTCTCCCTCCTCGCAACCTGGCACTGTGGTCAAGGCTTTGATCACTCAGGGTCTCCTTCAGGTGCTGCCGGTGGAGGAGACTCACCATAGCATCTGTGTGAAGTGGGTCTGTCTCACTTCCTTGCTCTCTGTACCTGCTCTGTCTTTCCCATTTTACTATAGTTATTCTGTTGGCATGGGGCACCCTGGAAGTCCACTTCCTCCCAGCATTTCAGATGAGATGCTGGGCACCAGTCTCCTCCCGTCTGGTCTTCCCACATCTTTCTGGGGCCTCCCATCACCACCCACTGGGGATTTGGACCCAGAGGTGGCATCTTGAGGGCCCTTCTACAGAGACACACGTCGTCCACTCCCTTTCAGGCTCTCTGCTCTCTCCCACCTCTGCAGCTCCGTTCCTGAAGTGCTCCCTCTCTTCCTTCTGTGCTTGAGGAAAACTGCTTTTGCCATCAGATACTGTGCTTTATCATCTAAATACTATGTCCTGAGCACTTCATGTTCTTTCCTTTCCGGAGCTCAAGAAACCTTTTCTTTTTCCCCTCCCAAATGTGCCTCTGCCAGAGGTTTAAAAACCTGTTTTGGAATTCAATATAGACTTTTGAGACTACTATTTGATTCTTTCATTCTTCTTGGCATTTTTGGTGTCCTTTCTTCCCTGGGGCAATAAGCCTCAGCCTTAAGATTCAGCATAAACGATAGGAGAATAAAAATAAGTTATCAAGAAGGAAATATATAAAATAGTATTCCCACTACATGCGTCTGCTTCTTTAACTGTTGTACTTAACTTTGCAAAAATCTTTTGCAGGGCTCACTAAACATTTCATTTCCATCAGGCCTTCATCTCCTTGCAGTTGGAGGTTAAAGCTACCTGTTGCTGCCCTTGACTGGGAATTAGAGATATGGGGTCACCAAGAGCTAACTACCACTATCTTCTTCCAGATTTTGCAGTGGATCATGCCATAAAACAGTTTGAGTTCTCAGACATCAGCTTTAAGAGTATAGAACCTTCAGTCTCTGTGGCTATGATCAATAAAATATTTGAAGGGAGTGTAAAGTGTGTATATATGTGCTTCAAAAGTTATTGGCAATGCCTGGCTCTTTCCCTGCCAGTAACAGTCATTCATTTTTTCCCTATAATTCTATTCAGCTTCATTCTGGACTGATTCAAATAGGAAGCCGACATGATGTCTACCAAAAATCATTTTAATCTTCAAGTCCCATAAAACAATATAAGACACTCCTATAACTCACTTTCCTGGAATGAAGGTTATGGCAACTAAAGTACTTCCAATTTTATTTTTAGAAACCGGTTCGTGCATTTTACATTGAATTAAGCCGAGTTCCTTTCTGTGAACATTGGAGAATTGTTTGAAATCTCAGCCAGTAGGTAAAGAATAATTTCTGATCTACGCTGTTACTTTGAAGAGACCATGGGCTCTATTAATAAAACAAATGCTGAAACACATTTGGTTTCCTTGAGAAGCTACAACCTGCGTAGTCTCTGCTTGACAGCAGAGACAAAATTAATCGTGAGAAATTTTATATTACAAGTCAACATGGGAGCCGAGGGACTGGTCCTGAAGAGTGACAATGACATAATGTCACGAGAGTGACATTACATTCCAGAGCCACAAATCCTTCATGACCCCTGCCCACAAGGGCTTCTGGATGGAATTTCTAAGCTCTTGCAGATCCATATGTAACCTTTCAAGATAATCTATACCTCAGCTGGTTCCTAAGCCTCAAAATTACTGCCCACAGACAAAAGCATAATTTAGAAAAGAAACTCCCATAAAAATACACAGATGAAATATAGGTTGAAAATGGTGTATAATTACTGGCACATTACTGATCATTACTGGTACATTGAGTTTGCTCTGATTAAAGAGATAATAAATCTTCAAGGAATTAAATAATTCTTAAAAGGCAAAGCGACAGTTAACGATGATTTCTATGTCTCACCAGAAAAACTAGAAACTACATTTACGTGGGAGGTAATTTTTTTTAGTTTCTCGAAAGACAGCATAAACACTATCCTTTTTGCTTTGAATGTGGAGATCGAATAACAAGTAAATCTTTGGTAAACCCCTGACAGTCTGGAATTGGCTCAGCAAAAACAGAAAGGAAAATTCAGAAAAGCCACAAGGATGAGAGCCATGGGCTGATAGATGAAGTATAACTGCTGAAGAGGTTTATATGGAAACCTCAAACCACTTGTGTTAACTGGTTGACCCTCAGCGTACTACTGATCAATCATTTGTATCCTGCCTGGTGACTTCTTTTTAGGTTATTATAGTTTTTAGGTTTGTATTTTTTTGTTTTCTCCAACTTTCTGTTTTGAAAGCTTTTACAGCTATAAAAGTGTTCAGGGGCGTCTAGGTGGCTCAGTCGATTGAGTGTCTGACTTGGGTTCAAGTCATGATCTCATAGTTTGTGAGTTCAAGCTCTGTGTCAGGCTCTGTGCTGACAGCTCAGAGCCTGGAGTCGGGTTCAGATCCTGTGTCTCCCTCTCTCTTTGCCCTTCCCCCACGCACATTCTGTCTCTGTCTGTCTCTTTCTCAAAAATAAACATTAAAAAAAAAAAGAAATGTTTAAAGAATAGTAGGATAAACCCTCTTATATCCCTCACCTAGATTTACTAATTGTTAACATTTTGTCACATTTGTGATACATTTGTTTGCTCTTTGTATACATTTCTCCCATCCATTTGCAAGTTACAGTATCTCCTAAGAGCAAGGACATTCTCTCACATAACTATAGTACCACAATCACACTAGGAAATTAACATGGTTATAAAAACACTGTCCAATTATACACTGCATTTACTCATAGTTCCCAAATTATTTCCAAAATATCCTTTATAGTTGTTTTTTTTTTTTTCTGATCTAGGTCCAATCAAGAATCATGTACTTGGTTGTCTTATATCCTTTGTTTCCTTGAATCTGGAACAAGGTCAGCAAACATTTTTTGGAACA
>NW_027527551.1:5669734-5696043 GCF_008692635.1 Crocuta crocuta | reverse complement strand
CAAATTTTGGAACAGGTATAAGTACAAATATTTATATATAATATAAATAATATTATAATATAACAAATAATATGAATATAAGTTCTTTAGGTTTTGCAGCTCATACTTTTCTTTCACAATTACCTAACCCCTGTTGTTACAGCATAAATGGAGCCATAAATAATATGCGATAGGAAGGGATATAGCTATTTCAATAAAACTTTACTTATGGGCTTTATTTAAAAATATTATTATGAGATCCCTATAATTTTCACATGCCACACAATTTTTTTTGTTGTTCTTTTCCAACCATTTAAAACTATACAAATCATTCATAGCCCACAGTCATAAAAAAAAGAGTAGGTGGCAAAATTTTACCCACAGACCATAATTTGCTGGCCCCATATCTAGAACAATCTTCTGCTTTTTTTTTTTTTAGAAAAAAAGTAAACTTTTTCTTGAAGTATATGGAAGCATACACAATTTTAAGTGGAGAGCTTAATAATTTTTCACAAAGTGAACACATTCATGTAACACAACTTAGAAAGAGAAATAACTGTGATTTTATTTTATTTTTAAAAACACTTCTTGGTGTCATGTATATGTTGACCCACAGGCGGTTAGCACCATTTCTAAATGTGAAACTATAGAATACTTCTAGAAATGGAAATGGAAAATCTTCTAGAAATCGAAGTCCTTACCCTCTGTTTACACAGCAAGGAGATCTGCATGATCCAACTACCTCTGTCTTGATAATTAGCCTGCCTGTTGGGCTGGCCCAGCTAATGCTCACATTTGGAGTCATTTCCGAGAACATGACAGTGCATGTAGTTTCCATTAACTTGTTTTGCCCCCTCTTCTCTTGCTGTCTTCTGGCAGTATGCATCACCTCAGACGGTGCCCAGGCAGGAAGGTGCTATTTTAAGAATGAGCTCAACAAAAGGTAGACATCAACATGACCCACAGTCTGTCAGGTTTGGGTTAAATGAAGTTCACCTTCATCAGCGGATCTGCTGTGAAGATTCAGAATCATGACATAGTCTGGTAGAGGAAAGCCATCGTGCCTGGCGGGTAAAGGGCTGATGACACTACTTAATGCAGTTGTTGTATCTTGTTTGCTGTATTTTATTTACCATGTGGTGCAAAATCTCGTGGCTTTATAAAAACAGAACTTGGAAAGGCTCCTTTAGACATGGGAATGGTCACGAGTGGCTCATGGGATCACCTCTGAAACACAAGTAAGCTGCCTCACAAGTTCCCTCTTGTGAGTTCCAGCTTTCCTGTTTACTCCAGGCACCTTAAGTCTGTTTACAATATTTCTAGGGATTGTTCCGAGCATCAAGTGGGCATTAGTGCATTTCTCAAGACTTGGAGCCAGTATCAGTCTCAGTTTCTCCAAAGGTGGCAGAATTGATTGGATGGTTGTTTAGGACATATATCTTCATTTGGGGGATGTGCAAATAAATAAACAATGGTCCAGCCTTGAGCCTCAGCACGTGGGCTCAGTTACTCATTTTTACAGGGGAGAATCTGTTTGCCGAAGCTCAGTCCCAGGGCAATGTCCACTGCAGACCTTTAACATTCTCCCAGGGAATCTCACACTCACATTCCAAAATAAAGACTACATTCAAAGAGGGGTCAACATCAACACTGAAGAACTGAACAAACGAGGGGGCCACTTTCACTCCTGGGGTTTTCAAGCCCCTTCCTTTTCTTATTCTCAGATCTGATTTTATGTTAACCTCCTGCACACCCCTCCCTCCCCCTGAGCTATTTTCACTTGACTGAAGGCATTAAGTTATTAGCTCTTCAATTTTATTAAAAATGTCTTCCCCTATAGTCACATTCCAAATAATAAAAATGGCACAATTAACAAAATAACATGGTAGAGAACCCCTCATAGAGAAAAGAAACCAATCAGTCAGTTATGTAATAGGGACTTCCAGGTTAGGAAGGAAGGAAGATGTGATGGATTCTGAAGGATTTTTCTTATTTATCAAGATGCAGCTTGAAGAGATGATAGGCTTTCTCTTTGTTATTTACAATAGGACACGGTTGTCAATTGTTAAGTAAATCCCATTCTCTGGCTTTCCCATTTAGTTTGGGCTTCCAGCTCACAGCATCATAAATAACCAATGAAGAAAAATACTGCCTAAGCATTAAGAGAGCTCTCCATCAATGTTCACATTAAAAATGCATGATTGGTATGAAGACTTAATTTTAGCCACAGTGTAGTTGCCGTGTTTTACCGCAGTCATATTTTTCTTTGCATTGTCTGTCTTAGCTATTTAATTTTGAGGCCCACTAAAGATGAAAAATGGGCCTTTATGAGCAGGCACGCATGGCTTTAGGGGTTTGATTGCTGGCCCGGCATTTTCTGGCTCTGTAGCATCATCCATTGTGCGATGAGCTTTAACTAGTCAAACCATCTCAAACCTGAGAGCGGGTGGAGAGAAGCCGGAGCAGTAGACATCAGTGAGGGCATGTAAACTGGCTACATTATTTCTATGGTCTGTAAATATGGTGAAATAACATACACACGACCGCTCCCTCTATTCCAGCTATGTGAATTCTAGAGTTCTGCAAGGTTGTGCCAGAACTACTCACTGAGATTAATGAGCTTCTACGTGAGAGCTGAGTAACATACACGCAGTGTTCTTACAGTGACTTTCTTTTCATCAAAACCAAATAAGAGCCTTAAGATGAGAGAGAGAAAGACCCAGAACAGGCTATTAATTACTATTGTTGTTGTTCTTCAGGCAAGCTGGGAAGCTTCTGGTCAATGATTACTCTTTGTCAGAACATGTAAGTCAATATCCTGAAATGCAGTTTGTGAAGTGATCGATGTTGGGAACATAAGCAATATTGGCCTTCTTTTCCTTTTCCTTTTTAAATTCTTGGCTACTAAACTTTTGATGAGCGTGGTCAGGCTGCTGGGGTTTCTGCGGGAAATAATCATGCTGGCTTTGGGAGGATTGTGAGGCTCAAGTCAGGAATCATCCAGGATCTTAGAGTTCAGAGCTATTTGGCTGTCTAGGAAGAAAGGCTGCAAAATGTCCTTTATTTCCACTGGAATGGGGCTGCTCCAAGACTTCTTTTCTTTGCCTTCCAGTCCCAAATACATAAAGTGTGGAGATATTTCAAGCCAAACAAATGAAAGTGGTATAGCAAATATGGCCATGATAGGCTAAGGATGGAGTAAGTCCCTACAGATTTGACAGGAAGCAACCAATTTAGTATCTCAGAGGAGGAAAGATCTAAGAGCATCTAGATTGGGACCAGAATTTTAAGAGAAATATTGATGATTTTATGAATATAGTTCTTCTTCCCAAGTATATTCCTAAGTTTTTAAAAATTAAGGCCTTTTACTTCTCTATGTCTTCCACATAGAACTTTCCAGCAAGGAACCTTCCACATAGGTTCAATACATGTCTACGGAGACTCGTATTGTGCTTATAATTTTTTTTTATTATATTTTACTTCTGTGTATATAGTATGGCAAACTTTAAAGTACAGCCAGTTCAGATTCTTTTCTGTAAAGTATATACATGAACTAAGCACAGAGTGAGCCCAGATATACCCTAACCTTGTTTCTAGCCTTAGATTGAAGAGCCTGTCTGATCTGTGAGGTTATTTGGAGAAGCAACACTGCCACCTTCTGGTAGATCCATGTCACCTTCCTTCCAGCCCTTCAAGGCACTCCTGCCCACCCATACCTTGTGTTTTGATCAATACAGATCTGATTTGAAGTTTTGCAACCTTTAAATCAAATCTAAATAATATCTTAGTTAAGATGGCTAAAGCTAAAGGTCTATAATGCCCTTTACTTGTACTTTTGTTGAAGAGGGATATGATTTGATATTAAAGAAAATCTTACCCCAGGCCCACTATGATATTAGCTTTAAGAACTACTACTTTACTGGAGATATTCTAATAGGCCTTCACCATGACCAAGAATGTTCTCGAATTAGGGTTGGGAATGATAAGAGTGGATGGAGGAAGAGTATGGTAAGAATTCACAGACAAGTTGTATCAGTCATGAAAAAAAATGGATGAGGAAGCTGGTCAGACAGCCTGCCTAAGAGGTGAACAGGGAAGCAGGATTTTCTGCACTGTGTTTTCAGATGTGTAGCTCTCCCTATTTGCAGTTAAATGTTTTCATTTATAGTTGCTTGAGTAGTTTCCCGGAAACTCATGTGGACTTGTGGTTTTCCTAGAGCTGGGCATCTAGTATGTGTCAAGAATTAATTGCATGAATGAATGAATGAATGTGAAAATATCTTTGCTTTTATAACCCATTTCTGAAATACTCTGAGGGACTGGTGCTGAAGAGTAGATTGTGAATTTTTCTAATTTTCCTTGCTGAGTCCCCAGGCCAAACCTAATGGCAAATGCTCATAAGGGAAGGAGAGTGCGCTCACGGACCAGTCCAATTTCTTTTTATTCCACTTGATCCATGGAAGGAAACACTGAAGAAACGGAAATAGCAAACAAGATCACGATCTTTTCAAGGGTATGCTATAATGAATGGGGAATTATCACCTACAGTAATATGCACCTTTGTCTTTGACTAGGCTATCTTGTCATTCTGCAGAGAGCAGAGTCAGCTTGTAGATAACAGAGGGCAATGCAAATATGTCAAGAGAGACGCAAATAAATTCTGTCCAGCAGAGGGTTGACTTTCTTTCCTCTTCCCTCCCCCAAAGCAGCAGTTTTGTTTCCATTTGCAAATTCATTTCAGAGTTCCTGACTTATAAATGTCTCTGCTTTTTGGCTTCTCCTCTGAACCGCTTGTTAATAAAGCCTTATTCTCTTGACCACCAAGCAATGTATTATGTCCATTTAACTGGGTTTCCCGTTGAGTTATTTGAGGTCCTCATTTTTACCAATTTCCTCATTTAATTAATGAGTTAAATGGAAGGTCTGATACCTGTTTGTTTTATATTTATATTAGAGTTATGGCTGTACTTTTTTTTTTTTAACGTTCCTTTAATATTGAATATTAAAACAGAAGTCTGGGACCTCTTTCCATTTTGTTTCTATGGGAACCGCACCACAGGTATTCCAAAACTCAGTTCCCTTGCCCTCTTTGGAGTAGAGAGTGCTGCGGAGGATAACCGGGACCATTTGGTGACAAGAAGAAGACTGTCCATCTCCTAGGGTGATGCTCCCCACCCACTGATTGGGTGGCTCTGTAATCATCCTAATGATCCTGCCTTTCTGTAAAATCATTTATGGAATTCCTGTGCTGGAAGTTTCTGCAGAGCCTGCTGCATGTTCTTTGGACTGTTTTGGGTGTGCAACATTGGGTGAATTTCACCTGACACCTGGTTTGGGTATGGGTCAGATCTGCTTCAATTCTAGCTTCCTCGTGCGCAGGCTGTGGGCTCTCATGCAAGTTACTAGCTGTTTCTGGTTTCCTCGTCTGTAAAATAAGGCTGTGGTAAAGAGTGGTTGAAACAATGCATATGTGCCTGGCACAGAAGTGCTCCCTAAATCTTACCTATTATTGCTACGTAGAGAGAAAAACACAGGCTGGGAACTGGATGTTCTCCTTTCTTTGTTGGCATTGCTGAATTGCAGCTACGCAGTAACACTATGGGAGTGATGTTTGAAGGTCATGGTTAATCCACAAAGCACTGTATCCATATAGCCTTCACAGGGCCAGAAGGGTCTAGGGGGCTGAGTGGACTCGGTCAGGCAATTTCCTGAAGCAAGTAGACCAGGCCATAACCTTTTCATTACTTGATTGTGGGGAGTCCAAGGAGTCCCAGAGTAGAGCCCAGAGGTCAAAATGTGGGGAGTGGCATGCCGTAGCCAAGGGCAGTAGGTGAGACTGACCGCTATAAAAGCATTTCAATATTTAATAACTGGTATGACCCAGCTGGGTAAAAATCAGCCCTGGGAAAGGGTAGATGAGCTGAACTGGGGTGGGAAGGGAACCCTTCCAGACACCCTCCAGGCATACTCTGTAAGGATGGCCAAAGGCAGCCAGATGACCAAGTAAAGTATTCCTTTCCTGCCTCCTGATAGATTTTATGTGTGCAATGGAACAGCTGGTACGGAGAAGTTCTTTAGTAATAGGCTGGCTTTACCACGCTGACCTTCTAATACAAGTTTCATGGGCTGGGAGATATTACCATTGAACCAGGATGTAATAAAATAGAGCCTTCTTAAATATCACAGCAGCACAGCACTCTTTAGAGACTCCTCAAAGGTGGCAGTGATACAAACCACGTCTACTCACTCCCTTCCCCCATCATTTCTATACAATAGGAAGGGCGGACTCTGAAATTTACATTTCAGACACAAAGAGAGAAATTCTGACACCAGTGAACCTCTGTAGCTGAATTTTAAATTCAAAAGCTATAGAGCACCTGGGGACCATAGCTGACTCTTGGTCTCAGCTCAGGTCATGATCTCACAGTTAGTGGGTTTGAGCCTTGCGTTGGACATCTGCACTGATGGTGCAGAGAGCCTGCGTGGGATTCTGTGTCTCCTTTGCTCTGCCCCTCCCCCTTATGCTTGCTCTCTCTCCCTCAAAATAAATAAGTAAACTTAAAAAATAAAAATAAATAAATTCAAAAGCTTAAAAGAAGGTTTTGAAGATCATGTGTATTATTATATTGGTTACTTGGCTGTGTTATTGATGTTTAACTTCAAATATCCAGTAGAGGGCATGAAAGGAATCATGTAGCTCACTATACTGAAGACTGGATTTGAACAGCAAAAACGAAAGAGCAAATGGACTATATATTGCAACTTTCAGACACAGAACAGCAAGTAACCTTTAAATATCAACCTGAAATACATTGCAACCTTTACTTTTTCTTATTTTCTATCTATATCCTTCATTTAGAATATAATGCATATTTCATTCTCTAGAATTAGACCTATTATATTTATAAAACACACAAAATCATTAACTATCAGTGATTTGATTCAGCTGTATTAGAGAAAAAATTGAAAAATATAGGAAGCTTTAGTATAGACACTATGCTAGACACTTTATATCAACTCTAAGAAGCTGACTTTACTTTTTCCATTTTGCTGAGGTTCAGAGAGGCTACAAATTTCACCAATTTCTGTTTGGCAGTCTTCACTATTTCTCATAAAACCTTTGGGAAGTGAGAAGTAAATTTTCCTTATGAATATACTTAGTATCTAGAATCCTTTTTTAAAAATGTTTATTTATTTATTTTGAGAGAGAAAGAGAGAGAGAGAGACCGAGACCCAAGCAGGCTCCGCACTGTCAGCACAGAGCCTGACATGAGGCTTGAACCCACAAACTGTGAGATCATGACCTGAGCTGAAACCAAGAGTTGGACACTGAACCAACTGAGCCACTCAGGTGCCCCAGGATCTAGAATCCTTAATTTAGATAATGAAATAACCAAACTGATCACTTCTGTATTTACATATTTTGGACATTTTCTTTTCCTGTATTTTTTTAATAACCAAATCCTGTAGCTAATTGACAATGATATGTTTTTAATTAATTGATTGATTTGCATTTTCCTTTCTGATTAACTTCTTAGTGGCTCTTCAAACTAATCAGCACTCACTCATATTTATAAAAGGAACCTGTAATCTGTTCTAGAGTGGCAACCTTGTCTTATATCATTTTATTTATAGCTTGGGGTCACAGTGTTTCTAAGATGAAGTTCAATGGCCACCTGCATTAAAACATTTTGAGGAATCTGTCTAAAATAGAGATTATTGGGGCAGCTGGGTAGCTCAGGTTAAAAGTCCAACTCTTGATTTTGGTTCAGGTTATGACCTCACAGTTCAGTGAGATTGAGCCACACATCAATCGGGCTCTGCTCTGACAGTGCAGAGCTCGCTTGGGATTCTCTCTCTCCTTTTCTCTCTCTCTGCTTCTCCTCTTACTTAGCTTCAGTTTCTAATATCTGTAAAGTAATACTTACTTGCAGTATTTTTTGAAGATAAAACGAGATAATACAGGTCAAACACATACCTAGCACAGTGTCTGGTCCATATTAGAGCCTCAAGTAATGGTAGATGCTAACATCTCAACATGAAATCCCATTAAATAGATATAATACTAATACTTGGTGTTTGAGACAATAAAGCTCCTATAAAGGGAAGCTTTGCTATATGCTTATAGAAAAGGCATGTTATCGTTTGCATTAAATTTGAATTCTAATGAAAGATCATAACTGAGTACATCTTCTGGAAATTGTTTTCCCAATAAAATGATAGATAAGCATAATACCTCCTTTATGTAAACGTTGCCAAATCCTAGAGGACAAATCTGCATGGGTCTCTTCCATTTCTGCATGTCTTGGGAGGAAGGCATTGATTGCTTTTTGTTCTGTACTATCTTTACAAGGATATTTATATAGCAAACAGCTTTAGGAAATAGTGTGTCTATTCTGGAGCAAAGTCAGGCATGTTTATTGCTCATTGTAAAAGATTCATGTACCCTATATTCAGAGTTCCTGTCCTGAAATGCAACCAACTGTGTGTAAGCTTCCTTCTGGGTCCATCTGTGTCTTACCCTGCAACCTGGGAGCAATAACAAGTGATGCAAATGCTGATGGCCAAGCTGCTTGCTATGCCATAGTAATAAAGGCCTTTGTGTCTGATCCAGAAATCTCATGCGTGTATGTGTGTTTTTGGCAGTATTCATGAAATTGTGGCAGCCTAACTCATTGGATTTCAAGTATGGTAATATCTTTCAACACTTCACAGTTCCTTTTTAAAATAATTTTAAAAGTTTATTTATTTATTTTGAGAGGGGGGATGGGGCAGAAAGAGAGGGAGCCTGATGCAGGGCTCCATTTCATGAAACATGAAATCATGATCTGAGCCCAAATCAAGAGTCAGATATTTAACTGTTGAGCCAGCCAGGTGCCCTAACCCTTCACAGTTCTTGAAACTAAAAGTAACTTTACCACAAGTTCAATACATTTTCTTTTTCTTTTTTTTTTTTTTTGTAGCCAAAGTGCTTGTCTGGTGAAATCAACCATGACAACAGAAAGAAATAGGTGACTTGACCAAGATCACAAGGCTAGTTCCAAGCTGGGTCTGGAACCCTAGACTCATAACTTCTAGTCCTCTGCTTTTTTTCTATAGGCAGTGATACCTGGTGAAACATCTCAGGCAAAGAATACAGAATAAGAACAGGATTTTATCAGGATAGCTAGATGTATTATCATGGAAAAGAAATGCTTTCTATTGGGCAATTGGGATATGAATAGAGTTATTCTTAGGCCATTTCCTCAAGTAGCTTTCCCATGTAAAAATGTATGGACTGCAAAATGTTCTAGAAGGGACGTTTATAACCATAGTTTCAGAAGCAAGAAAAATTTCAAACAAACAACCCAACATTACACTTAAAGAAGCTAGACAAAGAACAAACAAAGCCCAACACCAGCAGAAGGAAGGAAATAATGAAGATTAGAGCAGAAATAAACAGAATAGAAACTAAAAAACAATAGAGCAGATCAATGAAACCAGGAGCTGGTTCTTTGAAAAGATCAACAAAATCAATATATCTCTAGCCAAACTCATGAGAGAGGACTCAGGCAAAAATCACAAATGAAAGAGGAGAAATGACAACCAACACCAAAGAAATTATAAGAGAATATTAAGAAAAGCTATTTGCTGACAAATTGGATAAGCTAAAAGAGATAGATAAATTCCTAGGAACATATAACCTACCAAAAATGAGGCAGGAAGAAATAGAAAATTTGAACAGACCAACTACTAGCAATGAAGTTGAATCTGTAATAAAAAAAAAACTCTCAACAAACAAAAGTCCAGGACCAGACAGCTTTACAGGCAAATTCTACCAAACATTTAAAGAAGAGTTAATACCTACTGTTCTCAAACTATTCTAAAAAATAGGAGAAGGAAAACTTCCAAATTCATTATATGAGGCCAGCATTACCCTGATACCAAAGTCAGATAAAGACAACACACAAAAAAGGAACCACAGGCCTATATTTCTCAACAAATATTAGATGCAAAAATTCTCAACAAAATATTAGCAAACCAAATCCCACAATACATTAACAAATTATTCACTATAATGCAACCTGGTGCAGCCACTCTGGAGAACAGTGTGGAGGTTCCTCAAAAAATTAAAAATAGAACTACCCTACAACCCAGCAATTGTACTACTAGGTATTTATGCAACGGATACAGGTATGCTGTTTCAAAGGGACACATGCACTCCAATGTTTATAGCAGCACTATCAACAATAGCCAAAGTATGGAAAGAACCCAAATGTCAATTGATGGATGAATGGATAGGATAAAGATGTGGTGTGTGTATGTATACACACACACACACACACACACACACACACACACACACACACACAGGAATATTACTCAGCAATCAAAAAGAATGAAATCTTGCCATTTGCAACTACATGGATGGAACTAGAGGGTATTATGGTAAGTGAAATTATTCAGTCAAAGAAAGACAAATATCATATGACTTCACTCATATGAGAACTTTAAGATACAAAACAGATGAACATAAGGGAAGGGAAGCAAAAATAATATAAAAACAGGGAGGGGGACAAAAACATAAGAGACTCTTAAATATGGAGAACAGAGAGTTACTGGAGGGGATGTGGGAGGTGAAATGGGCTAAATGGGTAAGGGGCATTAAGGAATCTACTCCTAAAATCATTGTTGTACTATATGCTAACTAACTTGGATGTAAACTAAAAAACAAAAAATTAAATAAAAATTAAAAAATAAAATTCTGATTATAAAAAATAAAAATAAAATGAAATATTCACTATGATCAAGTAGGATTTATTTCTGGGATACAAGTGTGGTTCAATATTTGTAAATCAATCAGTGTGATACATTACATCAATCAGAGAAAGGATAAAAACCATGTGATCATTTCAATAGATCCAGAAAAAGCAGCTGACAAAGTGTGGCATCCATTCATGATAAGAACTCTCCACAAAGTAGGTTTAGAGGGAGCATAACTCAACATAACAAAGGCCATATATAAAAAACCCACAGCTAACATCATAGTCAATGGGGAAAAACTCAGAGCATTTCCTGTAAGATCAGAAACAAGATCTCCACTTTGAGAGAGGATCTCTAGTCTCACCACTTTTATTCAACATAGTACTGCAAGTACTAGCCATAGCAATCAGATAAGAAAAAGAAATGAAAGGGACCCAAATTGGTCAGGAAGAAGTAAATCTTTCACTATTTGCAGATGACATGATACTACCTATAGAAAACTCTAAAGACTCCACCAAAAAACTACTAGAACTGATTAACGAATTCAGTAAAGTCATAGGATTCAAAATCAACGTACAGAAATCTGTTACATTTCTATATACTAATAATGAATCAGCAGAAAGAAAAATTAAGAAAATAATCCCATTTATAATTGCATCAAAAATAATAAAATATCCAGAAATAAACTTAACCAAGCAGGTAAAGACCAGTACTATAAAAATTATAAAGCACTGTTGAAAGAAATTGAGGGTGACACAAGAAATGGAAAGACATTTCATGCTAATGATGTTAATGGATTGGGAGAACAAATATTGTTAAAATGTGTATATTACCCAAAGAAATCTACACACTTAAGGTAATCCCTATCAAAATACCAACAGCATTTTTTTCACAGAACTTGAACAAACAATACTAAAATTTACAAGGACCCCCCAAAAGATCCCAAATAGCCAAAACAATCTTGAAAAAGAAAAACAAAATTAGAGGTATTACAATCCCAGGCTTCAATTTATATTACAAAGCTGTATTAATAAAAAAAATCTCAGTGTGGTACTGACATAAAAATAGAGACATAGATCAATGGAACAGAATAGAGAGCCCATAAATAAGCCCACAATTAATAGGTTAATTAATCTTTGACCGATGAAGCAAGAACATGCAATTGGAAAAAAGTCTTCTCAACAAATGGTGCTGGGAAAACTGGACAGCTTTCTTACATCACCTACAAAAGAACAAAACTGGACCACTTTCTTATGCCATACACAAAAACAAACTCAAAATGGATTAAAGTCCCAGATTTAAGACCTGAAACCATAAAAATGCTAGAAAAGAACACAGGCAGTAATTCCTCTGACATCAGCCACAGCAACACCTTTCTCCTGTCTCCTTATATGTCTCCTGAGGTAAGGGAAACACAAGCAAAAATAAACTATTGGGACTACATAAAAATAAAAACCTTCTGCGCAGCAAAGGAAACAATCTACAAAACAAAAAGAAAACCTACCAAATGGGAGAAGGTATTTGCAAATGACATATCCAATAAAGGGTTAGTATCCAAAATATATAAAGAAGTTCTACAACTTAACATCCAAAAAACAAATAATCCAATTTAAAAATGGGAAAAGGCATGAATAGATATTTCTCCAAAGAAGATATAGAAATGACCAACAGACAATGGGAAGATGCTCAACACCATTCATCATCAGGAAAATGCAAATCAGAACTACACTGAGGTATCACCTCATACCTATCAGAATGGCTAAAAATCAAAAACATAGGAAACAACAAGTGTTGGTGAGGATGTGGAGAAAAAGGAACTCTCATGCACTGTTAATGAGAATATAAACAGATGCAGCCACTGTGAAATACAGAATGGAGTTTCCTTAAAAAGTTAAAAATAGAACTATGCTATGATCCAATCACACTTCCGGGTATTTACCAAACAAATACAGAATCACTAATTCAAGGAATACAGGAGCTCTTATGTTTATAGCAGCATTATTTACAATTGTCAAATTATGGAAATGGTCCAAGTGTCCATCAACAGATAAATGGATAAAGTAGAATTTTATCTGCTTTACACACACACACACACACACACACACACACACACACTGGAATATTATTGAGCCATAAAGAGAATGAAATGTTCACACACACACACACACACACACACACACACACACAATGGAATATTATTGAGCCATAAAGAGAATGAAATGTTGCCATTTGCAACAATAGGGATGGATCTAGAGAGCATAATGCTAAGTGAAATAAGCCAGTCAGAGAAATACAAATATCATATGATTTCACTCATCTGTGGAATTTAAGAAACAAATGGACAAAAGAAAAAAGAGAGAGAGGGAAACAAACCAAAAAACAGACTCATGATAAACACCGAGTAGCAGAATTGTTAAATCATGGGGCACCTGGGTGGTTCAGTTGGTTAAGCATCTGACTCTTGATTTCAGCTCAAGTCATGATCTCACAGCTCATGGATTCAAGCCTCTGTGTCAGGTTCTGCGCTGACAGCTCGGAGGATGCTTGGGATTCTCTCTCTCTCTCTCTCTCTCTCTCTCTCTCTCTCTCTCTCTTTCTCTCTCCCCCTTGCCTGCTCATGCACACTCTCTCTCTTAAAAATAAACAAACATTAGAATTGTTGAATCACTATACTGTAAACCTGAAATGAATATAACACTGAATATTAACTATACTGGAATTAAAATAAAAAACTTAAAAAATGGAGGGACTGTACCTTTTTGGTGTTATTTTCATAGACCATTCAAGTTCATGGATTAAGCAGTGATATTAGCATGTATAAAAGGAAAGCCGAGTAGAAACTACATCCAAGCCTTGGGATGGATGGATCTTCCAAGCTCGTATATAAGACAGGATTTCTGGATTACTGGAATCTAAGGTGATGGAATATACACACAGCTATAGATGGGGAGAGGCCAGATTTTTTTGGGGTGGATGGTGGTAGGGGTGCAAAATTGGGAGGTAATTTAAGAAATAATTCTATTCAAAACACTATTTCTTGGGGTGCCTGGGTGGCTCAGTCACTTGAGTGTCTGACTCTTGGTTTCAGATCAGGTCATGATCTCATGGTTTGTGAGTTCAAGCCCTGCATCAGGCTCTGTGCTCATGGCATGGAGCCTGCTTGCGATTCTCTCTCTCTGCCCTCCCCCCACTCACCCAGTCTCTCTATATCTCAAAACAAAGAAATAAACTTTAAAAAAAGTGGAAAAAATACTATTTCTGTATAAATTGTTCAGTGCCTTTTGGTCAGTGATAGAAAAACTTAAAATCTTGGAAGTAAAACAAAAAGCTGGAAAGCATTAAGCAATCACCAAGAGTTAGCAGACAAAAGAAGCAGGAGGTGCAGATAGATTCTCAAAGAACACTTGATTTAAAGTTCTGTCAGGAAACTTGACATTGTTTTGGAAATTACTTCTGCCTACGTATCAGAGTTTTAGTGACCATGGAGGCTATTGCAAATTCCACCTGCTGCCAAAACACTGAACTGGCTCTATGATGCACAAGCCTTTGCAGCAAGCTATAGCATACCTTTGTCAGCTTCAGTCTTCAGTGTTCCACTGTTTGGTCTCTCAAACATACACTCTTGCAATTTAGGTTGTATTCATTGGCTCCAAAGTGCCAAACTATCTCAAGGACAAATGGCTGAAATCACTACAAGAAAAATCAGACCTAGAAAATTCAATAAATCAACCAAGCTGCCCTTTTCCACAGCATGGCCAAGTACTTCATGTGATATTTCATGGCCCAGATGGATGAAATAGAGGCTGTGGACTATACAGCAAAGGACATAAAGAACCTTAGTTTTTGATGATATCTTTGAGACACTGCATCAGCAAGTCCTGATATCTGATCTGTCTCAGAAAAGCAGGGAGAAAAAGAATGCTCCAGACAGAAGGAACTGGTAAGGAAGGGCCACATATCTAAGGAACAGGAAGAAGACTGGTGTGGCTGGATTATTTGCCTTGGAAAGAGTGCCCTGAGATGGAGCTAGAAAGGTGAGGAGGGATCAAATCATAGGGCTTGTAGTCATATGATTTGTCAGTTAAGAACTCAATCTCTGGAACTGAGCAAACCTGGGCTCAACTTCTAACTTTCCTATTTCCCGGTAGTTAACCTAGGAAGAGCTACTTGATCTCCCCTCTAACCTCAGTTTCCCCTCTTGTGAATGAATGACAATGTAGTAGCTTCTTTGTGGTGTTACTGGGAAGAATAAATGAAATATTGCAAAGAACTTAGAAGTTTGAGAAATGAAATAAATAGATGAAATGGAAAGCTATTACAGTTGCTATTGTTATTATTGGGGGGGCAGAATTAATGTGAGCGATGATATTAACTATAATGACTTTGGACTCTCTAAAAGTGTATGCAGTGAACACCATGATCAAATTTCCATTTTTCAAAGCTCTTTCAGGTTGCACAGTGGATAATGCATTAGAGAGGGGCATGTGTAGAGGCAGGGAGATCACTTAGAAGAGGTTATTGCATATGTCAGGTAAAGATGTTGGAGGTTTGGACTAAGGTAGAGTCAGTAAACCTAGAGGAGAATTGATGGATTAGAGTCACTTAAAAGGAAGAATTGGCAGGAAGTGATCATTGATTGAATATGAGCAGGGGGGAAGAGATAACTATGAAATGTCAGGCACTGTGCATTTATTAAGCCAGGGAACCCTGTAGGAGAAACAGGCTATGTATGAGTGCCAGGGAGGGTGGGGTGGGGTGTGTTGTGAGGTCAGAGATCAATTTAATTTTGAACTTGATGAGTTTAAGCTACCTGTGAGCCACCCAGAGGGAGATACTTAGTCATCAGTTCAGTATATATGTCTAGACTTTAGAGGAAAGGTCTGGCCTAGAGATATAATTTTCATTGTTAACATATAAATGGTTACGAAAGCCATGGAGATGGATGAAAATGGGGAAGAGAAAAATGACCAGACCCTAGAGGAAATCCACAGATTAAAGGCCATTGAGTCAGAAACAATGAGTTTGGTTGCAAATAATTAGACCAATCCAGACTGTCTCGAACAATAATGGGTTATGAAATAAGAAAGCCCAGTGGTAATGTGGGCCTCAGAGTTGGTTAGATTCAACAGTTTAATCATGTCATTAGCTCCTCAATTTCTTCCCATGTCTGGGCACTGCCGTATGTGGTGTTGGCTTCCTTCTAAAGCCTGACTCCTTTATATAGTTGCAGGATAGCTGCCTAAAATTTGCAGGGCTACATGCTTCTTTTCCACACTGAGAAAGGGGAGTGGTTCTGTTACTTTCTCAGAGAAGGAGGAGGCTTTTACCTCTGAAGTCCCTACTAAAACTTTATTTTGTTAGCTCAAATTGGATCATATGCTCGTATCAAAACCAAAGTTTGTAAGCCTCAGGGAGGCCATCTCTCTAGATAAAGGCCAGAGAGGAAGAAAGAAGCCACATGTGGGCAGTTGTTGCTAACATTTGACCCCTGTCTGATAGAGGGCAGGTGTGATCGCTAGTTTGGGTTACTATTCCTCCCTAGGGAGAATGAGTGATGGAAAGGAGGGAGAAAAGTTCCCTTCCAACACTCCCAATATAGTGGAAGTGTCTCTTTTATCATCTGAGGCACCAACTTCAGAAATAGAAGAGAATGTGTCCTCTTTTATGATACAGGGACTAGCACCCAAAATAGATAATTTTATGTTATTATCTATGTCGTTGTACCTATGTACAGGAGTCATGCAGAGTTAACATGGAAGAAACTTTCCTGAATAATTAGATAGAGTTTCAAGAACATTTTTCCATAGTTTTCCAAATGTTCCATTTTAGCTTGGATTCAGGTCAGAAGTATGAGGTTTCTAAGCAACATAACCAGAGACAGTAAACAGGACTTGAGTCATTTTAAAATATATTAAAATAAATAGATCTCTGTCACCCTAGGTCTTCCCAGATCAGCTGAAGTGTGTATCTCCTTTCTGTGACCCACCTTGGTGATGTTAACATACTGCAATAAGCATGTTAAAAACCAGCTACTAGCCAGTGAGAACAATGCAATGTGAGCATTCAGTCACAACTTTCTGGTCACCATCTCTCTTCCATGGTATTGTGGCTCTGAGGCTTCAGTAGAAAGTAATTGGCTAAATGGACCATAAATCCTAGAATGGCAGCAGCTACCTCTGAATACCAAGGGATACTGCACAGGCCCTGGCTTGCTTGTAGCAGCAGGCAGGCAATATCACTGTGACAAAAGAGGATGTCAAAAGAGCTCTGTTTTCCCTTCAAACTTTTTCTGTATTGAGGTTTCTCAAAGTCTATCATCAGATGATTACGTAAGGGGAGCTGAAGGGAAGTTAAAACACTATTTGAGGACTGCTAGTTTAATTTTGAATTTTTTTTACACAGGAGAAGTTACATATTAAGCTGTTAACAATCTCTAAAACCTTAGTATGAACCTTAGCAAATCTTATCCCACAAGATAACTAGCTGAGAGCAAGCTCCTCTAAGATAGCAGGCATTTTGAATAGCTGGGGTATGGGAGTGGCTGAGGAGAATGGGGAAGTAAGGTCTAGGAATGACAGCCTGAGGAAGAAACACCATTGGGAAGCCAGGAGATGGGGCACCAGCCAGGTAAGGGACATAGTGCTGCTTCAGGAGACAGGAGGACACCAGTAATCTCAACTTCTACATAAGATTAGCTTTGCTCCCTCCAAACACCCCAAAAAAGAACCATGCCCACTCATGTCAGAGATGGACAATGGGCTACTCTGTTTTATCTTCTAGCAGCAGCCTCTACCTCTACTCCACTGCTGACTTCAGTACTGGTCAGAGGCTCAGACTGGACAAACACACACACACACACACACACACACACACACACACAGAAAGACATGCATAGACACATATAAGCATAGATACACACACAGAGCAACAACTATGGGAACAAGTTAAATAGAACTCCCTGGAATACCAAGTGGCAAATATGTCAAGAGATGGTGATTGATTGGCTTCAGAACCAAAGTATGAATAATTCTTTGCTAAAATCAATGCATGCTCCTCTCCTGGTATTCCCTTCTGACCATAGTTTAGGGAGACTCCCATTTTATCTTGTTCTACAAAGTGCTGCCATAGGTGGCAGTGAGCCCCTTGCTCAACTATAGACCCTAATAGTTAAAACCAGAAATAGGCAAGACCACTCAACTCACACTCTAACTGAAACCCATTGTTCTTTATAGCACTCTCTTGAGGCATGGATGAAGGTATTTTAAAATGGCTGGAAAATTCCAATTACCAGGCCAGGAAAACTCTGGTAGCAACAGAATGAACACATACCAACTCCCACCTGTGATCACACATTCTCTTCCTGCTTTCCTACACATGCCCTCCAAACCTCTCTCTCCCTATAAATCTCTGGGTATCCATCTTGCCAGTGGAGAAGCCAGTTGTTAAGGCTTAAGGCTGCCCCCTCCTCTGGCTGCTGGCACCTAAACTAAATCTCTCCCTTTCTCCTTTTCAAACACTTGTCTCGTGAGTCATTGGCGTCTCTTGTGACAAGTTTATTCAAGTTTATTGGGCAATGCTGTTGGCAATGGGAGCTGTACTCCCAATTTGTCCAGCCTCCCTTGGGATTCCCTGGGACAGAGAAGCTGGCCACAGCAGTGCCAGGGTTCACCCTTTCACTTCGTGAGTTAGTAGTTGAGATGGGTTGACCAGTAACATATGGAGAGAACAGAATCCTGGAAAACTGGAAAACCCCAGTTAACTGAAGCTCAAGTGATTAGAATTCTCACTTAAATGGATAATTTTTCTATAGTTTTCAAAAAACTACAAAAGATGCTGATTTGAAGGGGCACATGCACCCCAATGTTTATAGCAATGCTATCAATAAGAGCCAAATTGTGGAAAGATCCCAAATGTCCATCAATGGATGAATGGATTAAAAAGATATGGTATATGTATATATACAATGGAAATACTATTCAGTGATGAAAAAGAATGAAGTTTTGCCATTTGCAAGATTGGATGGAAATGGAGGGTATTATGCTAAGCAAAAGAAGTCAGTCAGAGAAAGACAGATATCATATGATTTCAATCATATGTGGAATTTAAGAAACACAACAGATGAACATAGGGGAAGGGAAGGAAAAATAAGATAAAAACTGAGAGGGAGGCCAACCATAAGAGACTCTTAAATACAGAGAACAAACTGAGGATTGATGGGGGTGGGGTAAATGGGTGATGGGCATTAAGGAGGGCACCTGTTGGGATGAGCGCTGGGTGTTACATGTAAGTGATGAGTCACTGGGTTCTACTCCTGAAATCAAGACTACACTGTATGTTAACTAACTTGAGAATAAAAAGAAAAAAGAACCACTGATACATGGATTTGAGCATTAAAAAAACATTTCCAGGGTGAGTAAAAAAACTGCTTGGTGTGAATCAGTAGATGACCATGCAACATAATTTCTGTGTGGTGGAACTGGGAGGCGTGAACCCCTTCCTCATCAACACTCCTCTTCAGAGAACATTCTAAGCTCTGGTAGGATACAGTGGAAGGTCCAGACTAGTCCCCTTAGTGCATTTAAACATGACCTGGAGGCAGTGTAAGTTTTAGAATTATTGTTTTAAAAGGAATTTCATGTAATTATATATTATATATAAATTACATATGTAAGTTTATATATTTCTATATAAAGTTCCATATGTAATTAGACAAGAATTTAATTATATTTCCCATGTTCTGCTTACTGAGGCAGGACAGTGAGTCTAATGATTTCACAGAGCATTTTCTAGCTTTTTATGTAAAGTTATACACATATAGATCTGGCATTCTCAAGCTAACACTGAGGTAACCATGATATTCCATTCTTCAAGCATTTCAGCTAATTGCCATTTTATCGTACAATTCAAACATGATATTTCTTTTAATCAGTTTAACACTGTTGCAGCACATGCCTGATTTATTCATTTCTGGGACAATGGGGAGCCTCAGGAGACTAAACGGCAGGCTACAGAGAGAAAATCAGTGATGTTAAGTTTCCATGTGTCACTTAATCTGCGTTATTTAGTCTCTCTCAAATTGGCATATGTCTTCACTTTTACTTAGAAAAATTTAATAATCTTGACTTTGGAGAAGATGGTGGAGTAGAAGACCATAACCTCATCCCATCCCATGGATGCAACTAGATAACACCTTTGTGAGTGTCAATAACCCAAAAAAAGGACCTGAAAGACCAGCAGAACAGATTCTCCATAGGTAAATGGGGTAGAGAAGAAGGTAGAAAGGATGGAGACATGGCTGGGAGCTAAACAGACCTGAGGGATTATCCTGGGGGAGGAAGGGACATTGCAGGTACAGAGTGGGGGAAAAATCAGACTCACACCAGCAAACCTGCATGGAAAATGCACATGGGGAAGACAAATCCCCCTAACACTTGGCTTTGGAAACAGAGGGCTGAATTTTGCAAGTTCTTATAATCAGCAAAGCTTAACACCTGAAACTTTAAAAATCAGTGGATTTGGAGCAATAGCACTGCTAGGAATTTACCCAAGGGACACAGGAGTGCTGATGCATAGGGGCACATGTACCCCGATGTTCATAGCAGCACTCTCAACAATAGCCAAAACATGGAAAGAGCCTAAGTGTCCATCGATGGACGAATGGATCAAGAAGATGTGGTTTATCTGTACAATGGAATACTACACAGCAATGAGAAAGAATGAAATCTGGTCATGTGTAGCAACATGGATGGACCTTGAGGGTGTTGTGCTGAGCGAAATAAGTCAGGCAGAGAAGGACAAATACCGTATGTTTGCACGTATAGGAGGATTAGGAGGAACTTAACGGAGGACCATGGGGGAGAAGAAGGGGGGAAATGGTGGGGGAAAGGGAGAGAGGCAAACCATGAGAGAGTCTTGAATGCTGAGAACAAACTGAAGACTCATGGGTTTGGGGGGGAGGGGGGAGTTGGGCATGGAGGAGGGCACTTGTGGGGATGAGCACTGGATGTTATGTGGAAACCAGCTTGACAATAAACTATTTGTTAAAAAAAATCAGTGGGTTTGGTTCTGTGAGAGCTGGGAGGGTGAGAGGAAACAGAGTCTGCACCCTTAAAAAGACAGCACAACAAACAGCCCTGCAGAGATATAGTATAGAAGCAGTAGTTTGAAAAACATCTGGGGTATATGGGAGAGAGATTTGTTTACTAATCTCAGAGCATGTGCTAGAGGGGCAGGAATCATTGGGAGACTTCTCCAGTAACAAAGGAGCAGGCAGGTGCATTTCTCTTCTGCCCTCTCGCCTAGATACATGGACACCTGCAGGAACCAGTCTAGCACCAATGCTCTCCTCCTAGCTTGCTAACAGCACGCCCAAACTTGCATTCTCCTGTGGACACATTCCCTCCAGACATGGCTTCAGGTCTCCTTCCACAGCAGACCCTGCAAATCTTGCTAACACCACATCTCTTGAAGACTTCCCCCTCACCAATATGCCTTTGGCTACTGCCTATCCAAAGTAGTGCCACAAGTGTGGCAGTGTGCGAGCAGCCCTGACTGAGGCCAGCATCGCTGCAAAATGACTCCTATCCTGGGAAGTGGGGAAGATAACTACATACACCAACTGCAGTCTTAGCAGTGGGCTGGGGGCTGGCATCTAGTCTGTGTCTAGGCCTTGCCCATGAATGAAAGCTCTTCAGTGGACAATACAGGGAAAGTGCCCTGAAGTCCGGTGCTACTGCATCTCTGGAAAACACCTGGTCTGACTCAAGCCCAAGGCAGCCCCAGAGTGGCCCACAAATACAGGGAAAAAACTCTGCCCACAACAGAAAAAGAAAATCACTGCAGACAACTGAACTGAAAGAAGTGGTTCACCCACAACAGTAGAGCACATGTAACACACTAGAAGACATCCATGAAGTGCAAGGTTCTGGTGCACAGGAAACATTGCACTTCAGGGCACTACAGGACCACTTCTTCATAAGGCCACTGGTTTGAAAGGCAGGAGACATAGCAGACTGTCCTAATACATAGAAACAGATGCAAAGAATTAAACAAAATGAAGAGACAGGAATATGTTCCAAATGAAAGACCAGAACAACATCACAGCAAGAGACCTAAACTAAATGGAGATGAGTAATGTGCCTGATAGAGAATTTAAAGTAGTGGTCATAAAGATACTCATTGGACTAGAGAAGAGTGGAAGACCTCAGTGAGACCTTTAACAACGAGACAGAAAACAAAAAAGAACCAATCAGAGATGAAAAACTCAATAACTGAAATTAAAAATACATTACATATGGAATAAATAGTAGATAAGAGGAATCAGGGGAGGGGCCAAGATGGTGGAGCAGCATGGAAGTTCTCTGCTTCTCTCATCCCTGAAATGCAGCTAGATCAGCACCAAATGATTTTGTACACCTAGAAAATTGATCTGAGGATTAACACAACAATCTGCCTAACCTGAGCCACAGAACTAAGTAGGTACATAGCATGGAGAGGTGAACTAGGGGAGAGAGAAGCCATGGGGGTTAGGGAGCTGTTTTTGTGAAGAGAGGATGGAGAAAATGGGGAGAGTATAGGAAAAGCACTCCCCCTGAAAGTACCTGGAGAGAAAGAGAAAAAGTGGAAACACCCACAAGTGACTGAACAATAAAGAGAGAAAGGAGAGAGTTTCAATACCATTAGGACTCTCTAAACAAGGGAGAACAGAGTTGGAAATTCCACAGCTCAATACATGGCAGTGCTCTGGTGGGAAGGGCAAATCCCCAGGAACAGGGAGTGAGGTCCAAGTATCCGCAGGCCACATGGGGAGAAACGGTTCCCCTCCTAGGAGGGTATGTGGTAGAGGCCATAGTGTCCCCCCACAGGCAAAGGTCCCAGTGGACCCTGGAGAACAGTCACATTTGCTGGCATTGGAAGACGCCAAGATGCGGTGAAACCTGGCTCTGGTTGTGTGTTGTAATTTACCATAGTCCTGAACCTCTGCTGCCACGGGATTGCACAAACTTTTTCTGGAGCAAGCCGGCACATGGCCACAATCTCTGAGCCTCTGCAGCAGCAGCAAAATCACATGAATGTTCCTGGGGGGGCAAGCTGTCACCCAGCCATTGTTCAGTGAGACCCTCCCCTAGAGGTTTGGAGTGGGTCTAAGCCACAGGGCCCTCAGAAGTGAGGGGTTTGGAAAAACAGTCCCATAGGAGATAAAATTCAGGAAGGAGATGCCACTTGGCAGGCTGATGGCTTGGACATGGACAGTGTAGAAGCGGGCAGTGGACGGAGCTGGAAACAAAGGATGGGTGCTTGATTGCCAGTTGGTGAGAGTGCAGCATTCCTGTGCCAGAGACTGGGAAGCTGGGTGAAGCCATTTTCACCTCTCACATGCACACACACCACACCTATCCACCCCAGTAAACTAAGCAGCGCCACCTAGCGGAGAACAGAGTCATTACACTAAGCCCAGTCCAACTGTGCTAACTAACCAAGACCTAGAGGACCATCACAAGTCTCTCCACTTGTTTAGTGTATGGACTATAAAGTGCTTCATAGTTTGACTTTTAGGGGAAACTGAATGCAATTTCATTAAGATTTCATTCTGTTTGCTCGTCCATCTATTCATATTTTTTCTTTTTCTTTTCTTATTCCTGGATACAGAAAGAGGAAAAAAAATTATAGAACTTTTTTAATAGAAATTTTTACTATATTTTTTATTTTTTTGTAAATTTTTAAATTCTATTTTACTTTCTTCATTTCATTTTATTCTATTTTATTGTACACATTTGTTTTAATTTTAAATGCTTTCTTACTTTTTCTATTCTTTTCTTTCCCTTTTTTTTCTATTTTATCAAACTTCTTTCAACAACCAGACCAAAACACACCTCGGATCTAGCTTCTTTATTTGATTTTTTGTGCTGTTTTTATCTTTTTAATTTAAAATTTTTTATTAATTCTTTTTCTTCCTCCAAAATGATAAAATGAAGCAATTCACCCCAAAAGAAAGAACAGGAAGAAACAACAGCCAGGGACTTAATCAATACAGATATAAGCAAGGTGTCTGAACTAGAATTTAGAATCACAATAATAAGGATAATAGCTGGTGTTGAAAAAAGCATAGACTCCCTTTCTGCAGAGATAAGAGAAGTAAAATCCAGTCAAGACAAAATTAAAAATGCTATAACTGAGATGCAATCTCAAATGGATGCTATGGTGGCAAGGATGGATGAAATAGAGCAGTGAATCAGCAATACAGAAGACAAAATTATGAAGAATAATGAAGCAGAAACAAAGAGGGAAACAAAGACAAAAGAGCACAATATAAGAATTAGAGAACTCAGTGACTCATAATAAGGAATAACATCCGAATCATAGGAGTTCCATATGATGAAGAGAGAGAAAACGGGGTAGAAGGTTTATGTGAACAAATCATAGCAGAAGACTTTCTTAAACTGAGGAAAGACACAGACATCAATATCCTAGAAGCATCAAGAACTCACATTAGATTCAACAAAGACTATCAATAAGACATACCATAGTCAAATTCACAAATTACACAGAAAAGGAAAGAATTATGAAAGTAGCAAGGGAAAAAAGTCCTTAACCTCTAAGGGAAGACAGATCAGGTTCGCAGCAGACCTATCCACAGAAACTTGGCAGGCCAGAAAGGAGTGGCAGGATATATTCAATGTGCTGAAATGGAAAAATATGCAGCCAAAAATTATTTATCTAGCAAGGCTATCATTCAAAATAGAAGAACAGTTAAAGAATTTCCTAGACAAACAAAAACTAAAGGACTTCATGACTACTAAACCAGCCCTGTAAGAAATTTTAAGGGGGACTTTCTTAGGAGAGAAAAGATGAAACAAAACAAAAAAGATCAAAAGCAACAAAGACTAGAAAGGACCAGGGAACACCACCAGAAACTCCAACTCTACAGGCAACACAATGGCAATAAATCCATATCTTTCAGTACTCACTCTAAATGTTAATGGACTAAATGCTCTAATCAAAAGACATAGGGTAACAGAATGGATAAGAAAAAAAGATCCATATATGTGCTGTTTTCAAGAGACCCATTTTAGACCTAAAGACACCTTTGGATTTAAAGTAAGGGGATGTATAACCATCTATCATGCTAATAGTCGCCAAAAGAAAGCTGGAATAGCTATACATACATCAGACAATCTAGATTTTAATATAAAGACTGTACAAGAGATGAAGAAAGGCATTATATCATAATTAATGGGTCTATCCACCAAGAAGATGTAACAATTGCAAACATTTATGCCCCCAACGTGAGACACCCAAATATATAAACCAATCAATCACAAACATAAAGAAACTCATTGACAATAATACCATAATAGTGTGGGACTTCAACACCCCACTTACACAAATGGACAGATCAGATTATTAAAATAGAAAATCAACAAAGAGGGGCGCCTGGATGGCTCAGTCGGTTAAGCGTCAGACTTTGGCTCAGGTCATGATCTCATGGTTCGTCGGTTTGAGCATCACGTCAGGCTCTGTGCTGACTGCCAGCTCAGAGCCTGGAGCCTGTTTCATATTATGTACCTCCCTCTCTCTCTGACCCTCCCCTGCTCACACTGTCTCTCTCTCAGAAATAAATAAAACATTAAAAAAATTAAAAAAAAAATCAACAAAGAAACAATGGCTTTGAAAGACACACTGGACCAGATGGACTTAACAGATATATACAGAACATTTCAACCTAAAGCAATGGAATACATATTCTTCTCCAGTGCACATGGAACATTTTCCATAATAGATCACATACTGGGACACACATCAGCCCTCAACAAGCATAAAAATACTGAGATCATACTGTGCATATTTTCAGACCACAATGATATGAAACTCAAAATCAACCATAAGAAAAAATTTGGAAAGACAACAAATACTTGGAGATTAAAGAACATCCTACTAAAGAATGAATGGGCTAACCAAGAACTTACAGAGGAAATTAAAAAGTACATGGAAGCCAATGAAAATGATAACACCACAGCCCCAAATCTCTAGGATGCAGCAAAGGCAGTCATAAGAGGGTAGTATATAGCAACTCAAGCCTTCCTAAAGAAGGAGGAAAGGTCTCAGATATACAACCTAACCTTACACCTTAAAGAGCTGGAAAAAGAACAGCAAATAAAACCAAAAACCAGCAGAAGATGGGAAATAATAAAGACTATAGCAGAAATCAATGCTATCAAAATAATAAAAACAGTAGAATAGATCAATGAAACCTGGAGATGTTTCTTTGAAAGAATTAACAAAATTGATAAACCTCTAGCCAGTTTGATCAAAAAGAAAAAGGAAAGGACCCAAATAAATAAAATCAGGAATGAAAGAGGAGAGATCACAACCAACACTGCGGAAATACGAAAAGTAATAAGAAAATATTGTGAGCAATTATAATTGGGCAATTTGGAAGAAATGGACAAATTCCTAGAAACATATAAACTACCAAAACGGGAACAGTAAGAAATAGAAAATTTGAATAACTAGTTACTATAGTTATAACTATATAAATTTTGAAATATTTGAAAATTTGAAAATTTGAATAACTAGTTACTATATAT
>NW_027527551.1:5616444-5669279 GCF_008692635.1 Crocuta crocuta | reverse complement strand
TTATAACTATAGTTGTATAGTTATATATAGTTATATATATAGTTATATATAGTTATATAGTTATATATAGTTATATATATAGTTATATATAGTTATATAGTTATAACTATAGTTATAACTATAACTAGTAAAGAAATTGAATTAGCAATAAAAAATCTCCCAAAAATCAAGAGTCCAGGGCCAGATGGCCTTCCAGGAGAATTCTACCAAACATTTTAAATTTTTTAGTGTTTATTTAGTTTTGAGAGAGACAGAGCATGAGTGGGGGAGGAGCAGAGAGAGAAGGAGACACAGAATCCGAAGCAGGCTCCAGGCTTTGAGCTGTTAGCACAGAGCCCGATGTAGGGCTCAAACTCATGAACTGCGAGATCATGACCTGAGCCGAAGCTGGCGCTCAACTGACTGAACTACCCAGACTCCCCGCAAACATTTAACGAAGAGTTAACACCTACTCTTTTGAAGCTGTTCCAAAAAACAGAAATGGGAAAAAAAAAAAAAACCTTTCAAACTCATTCTATGAGGCCAGCATTACCTTGATTCCAAAACCAAAGACCTCACTAAAAAAGAGAACTATAGTCCAATTTCCCTGATGAACATGGATGCAAAAAATTCTCAACAAGGTACTAGCCAATGGGATCCAACAATACATTAAAAGAATTATGCACCACGATCAAGTGGAATTTATACCTGGGATTAGGGCTGGTTCAATATCCAAAAAGCAATCAATGTGAAACATTACATTAATAAAAGAAAGGACAAGAACTACATGATCCTTTCAATAGATGCAGAGAAAGCATTTGACGAAGTACAGCATCCTTTCTTGATAAAAACTCAAGAAAGTAGGGATAGAAGGATCACACCTCAAGATCATAAAAGCCATACATGAAAGACCCAATGCTAATATCATCCGCAATGGGGAAAAACTGAGAGGTTTCCCCCTAAAGTCAGGAAGAAGACAGGGCTGTCCACTCTCACCACCTTTATTCAACATAGTATTGGAAGTCTTAGCCTCAGCAATCAGACAACACAAAGAAATAAAAGCATCCAAATCAGCCAGGAGGAGGTCAAACTTCCACTCTTTGCAAATGACATGATACTGTATATGGTAAACCCAAAACATTCTACCAAAACNCTAACCAAAGAGGTGAAAAATCTATACACTGAAAACTATAGAAAGTATATAAAAGAAATCAAAGAAGACATTAAAAAAAAATGGAAAAATATTCCATGCTCCAGGATAGGAAGAACAAATATTGTTAAAATGTCAACTACCCAGAGCAGTCTATATATTGAATGCAATCTCTATCAAAACAACACCACCATTCTTCACAGAGCTAGAACAAACAATCCTAAAATTTGTATGGAACAAGAAAAAAGACCCCGAATAGCCAAAGGAAACTTGAAAAAGAAAAGCAAAGCAGGAGGCATCACAATCCCAGACTTCAAGCTGTCTTACAAAGCTAAAGTCATCAAGACAGTATGATACTCGCACAAGAACAGACACTTAGATCAATGCAACAGAATAGAGAGTCCAGAAATGGAACCACAAATGTATGGCCAACTAATCTTTGACAAAGCAGGAAAGGATATTCAATGGAATAAAGACAGTCTCTTCAGCAAGTGGTGCTGGGAAAACTGGACAGCGACATGCAGAAGAATGAACCTGGACCACTTTGTTACACAAAGATAAACTCAAAGTGGATGACAGACCTAAATGTAAGGCAGGAAGCCATCAAAGTCCTCGAGGAGAAAGCAGGTAAGAACTTCTTTGACTTTGGCCACAGCAGCTTCTTACTCAACACGTGTCCAGGGGCAAGGGAAACAAAAGCAAAAATGAACTATTGGGACCTCATCGAAAATAAAAAGCTCTGCACAGTGAAGGAAACAATCAGCAAAACTAAAAGGCAACTGATGCAATGGGAGAATTGCAAATGACATATCAGATAAAGGGTTAGTATCTAAAATCTATAAAGAACTTACCAATTCAACACCCAAAAAACAAATAATCCAGTGAAAAGATGGGCTAAAGACATGAACAGGCATTTCTCCAAAGAAGACATCCAGATGGCCAACAGACGCACGAAATGATGCTCAATATCGCTGATCATCAGGGAAATATAAATCAAAACCACAATGAGATACCACCTCACACCCATCAGAATGGCTAACATTAACCACTCAGATATGCTATTGATACCACCCCGGAGTGTCCTCTAATTTAATACAATTACACATGATGCTGTTATGTGCCTCCCAGGGGGCCCGCAGTTGAAGGAGAGGCAAGAGGCTTCAAGAGGGTGAGCTGCCTTCCCAGCAACCCCCCAGAGATTCCTTTCATAAAGAATTGTCTTCATTTTCTCAGTCTAAATTAGCTCACCTATTTTTGTTTTTGTTTCATTCATTGATTAAAAAAAAACTTTAAAATTTGAAAACTTTTAAATCCTTACTCTGTTTGGATAACTCATGCAGGAAATTAAACCTCTTTGCTTCAGTTCAGTTTGCATTTTCCTCAGTTTAATGATCTTAGTCACATGCAGTCTTACTCTCACACCAGCCACTGTTGTAGTATTTAATTAACGAGGTCACAGACAAGAGAGGTCCTGGTTGTGCTGTATCATTTTCTGTTAGATTCTAAGTTCCCTAGAGGATGCAGATCAGGTTTGAATCCAGCATTTTGAGTTGCTTCCCAACTCTTTTTGACAAATTTTACATTTATTCAGTGATATCTAAAGTTATATCAGAAAGAGGTCTATAGCCACTGGCAGACATTGTAGAAGCATAATTTACTGACACATTTACAAATTTTTTTCTCCCTGAATTTCCCCTTCTCCCCAGTTTGCTAAGCTTACCTGGACATACTGGAAGCCCATCTCAGGAATCTTTGTATTAAGGAAAGCATCAACACCAGAAGCTTTTAGCTTTTGCAAAGCTCAAACCCACTGATAAGATGATGCTGGCTGTCCAGAGAGAGGGAGGAGAGAGAGAAGTTTCTGGAGTGAGGAAGAGGAAGACATAGGAGAGATTACTGGGGATTGGAAAGGGATAGAGGGCTGGGTGTCCTGCACATTCCTCTCTGCTCACCTATGGGATGGAATTACAAGGCGACTGGTAACTGACTTCCAAAAAGTGGTACAAAAAAGTGGCCATAAATGAGGGTGGCTGCATGGGATGCTGACAGAGGCAGATTGGTTCCAGATTCCAGAACCAAAGTTTAAACGCCCTCCACAGTCACAACAGGCTTTGGAGAGGGTAAAGAGAGAGGGTTCTCCCTGCAGATCTCCTTTTAATGCTAGTGCTGGCTCTTATGTCCGACCCCAGTCTCATTCTGTGGAGAGCCTTCCACTTCCTGGAATCTCACTGTGCCTTCACGGCCAGTTCAAGCCCTACCTTCTCTGCTAAGTTTATTCCAACACTCTGGTCCACTTACTCTGCTCATCCTCAGAACTCCTCCTGTGCTTACAGACTGCCCCACACAGAGAGGCCTTGGATGATTTATTTTCCTAAGGTTTTCTCTCATCCATTCATTCAGCACTTACTGAACTCCTGCTGAGTGTGCCAGTCTCTTTCCTTGGCACTGGGGAGGCTATTGTGTACATGGGGACAAGAATCCTGCCCTCAGGGCACTCATTGTTCTAGTAGGGAAGAGACAGAATGATAGCTCCTGCTCTTTAATGTATTCCAGGCTTTTGCCCCAGTCTAATTATATGTCCTGAGAAGGGAAATGTCATATAATACTTAGGCAGGCATAACTCTTGGGACACTCGCTGAGGAGAAATGGTGCATTGCAAATGCCCCAGGATATACTGGAATATCTGAGCATACAAGCTAATTAAGGAAAAATGGTCCACAGATGTCAAGTAGGACTCTATAAACCCCCAATCTCAGGCACAGTGAGATTTCGGATTTTTTCCACCCTAGAATTTGTATTTTGTCAATATTATTGCTAAAGGCACAACATGTAAATACTGACTTTGGTGTATGTCCTTTGGCCTTAGAGTTGAAGAATCCTAGGGTTATAGAATCCTCCTTTAGCTTTGTAAAAAGGCCATTCATGATTTCTGAGGTGCTTATGGATCAAATTACCCTTCATGTACTAGGAGTGTCTTTCCTGTCCCAGCTTGAATGTGTCTAGTTGGTTAAAGGAAATTTTTTATACTCCAGGGGTCATGGGTTGCAGATCCATTATGACTAAATATCTTCCCAGGCCTACGTGAGGTGTTGGTTTGAAAATCTGGCTTTCCTGCCAATAGAAAGATAAAGCATGGAAGGAAGGCAGATTAAGATTGGGTGGTCTTTTTCCAAATTACTGGCACTGTTCAAAAAAATTTTCCCCACAGCATCGGAGGCCAAATATGTCCATGGAGAGAAGGATTTTGGATCCACAGGGAGCAGTGAAGATAGAACAAGAGATTGATGGTTTCTAAGAAAAGCAATTATCTTACATTTAGTATTAGAATCACTTGGTTCAGACCATTACTTAGGGAACCTTTCTTCCCGTTGATGATTATCATTTTGTGAGGCAGAGACCTCAGCCATGGAATTAGGAATTGTCTTATTTATTTTTCTTACAATGGTGTGTCAACAGTAAAGAAAGAGAACTCTGGAAGCAGGGTAATGGGAAAGAGGTATTTGTAATCATTAACATGGTAAAGAAATAATTATGGATCTTGAAGAGACCCTAGAGTGATACCAGATGGTAATAGCAATTGGGAGGAAGCCTGGCTGGCTGTGTGTGTGAAATAGGATCTTTCCTTGCCAATGCCACCCTTTGAGGCTTCAAAGAGGAAAATTAGAGCTTTCAGAATTTCGCTTGCAAGCTGGCATGTAGTATTTTGTTTTAAAAAAGGGAGAGGGAACTACTATATAAATGACTTTCTTTTCCTTTGTTTCTGCATTTTATATTATAGGAAGTTTCCTACTCAGGAAATTAAGCTAGGATTGACTTCTTATTAAAAAAAAAAGTCAATTGAGGATATGTGCAAAGAAAAAAGTGAGGNTCTGCATTTTATATTATAGGAAGTTTCCTACTCAGGAAATTAAGCTAGGATTGACTTCTTATTAAAAAAAAAAAAAGTCAATTGAGGATATGTGCAAAGAAAAAAGTGAGATTTTTATCTTCTCTTGGAAAGCTGACCCCTGACAAACCACCTCCTTCAGTATGGTCACATGATGAAAGGGGCCTAGAGTAATTACAAGGACAACTGTCTTGTATCAATTCCATTCCCACTTTATTTAATATATGATCTTTTATGGCCACATTTGGGGGTCCTTGAGCTTCCTTTGGCTACAAGTAGATTAAGGGACACAAAAGAAGGGCAGGTGTTTCAGGTTGCCCTTTCAAAGTTTATTTATTTACTTATTTATTTTACTTATTGTGAAAGTAAAATAGAGGTAGAGAGCAAGTGGGGGAAGGGCGGAGAGGGAGACAGAATCACAAGCAGGCTCTGCACTGTCGGCACAGAGCCTGGTGTGGGGCTCGAACTCACAAACCATGAGATCATGACCTGAGCTGAAGTCAAGAGTCTGATGCTTAACTGACTGAGATACCCAGGCACCCCCCCTCCCCCCACCGCCTTGCCCTTTAAGTAAGACGAATGACAGGGGCCACAGAGGATGCACCAGAGCCCAGCAAATGCTAGCCATCTGGAATGTGCCATTCCTGTCCTGGCATAATAATGCCAGGTTTTCCTAGGAAATCTCATCACTGTACCTGCTGGGTGGCATGATGATTTCCTAATCTTTATAGATTTCTCACAGATGCTCTTCCTGTTTCAGCCAAAAGCCATCATTTAAGTTTACTATGTCAGTGACTGAAAATTAATTCCTAAAAATGGAACTAGACAATAACAAAAATTAGAACAAGAACAGACGATATTAATTAAAAACAATATGAGTCACAGGAATACATCCAGTTTTGTGAGTGGTATTTGGAGACCTAAAATGCAAAACAAACAGATTTCAGCTGCTTGGGGAAAAAGAGGAGTAAAGAGGGAAATTTTTGCATCACTATGACACCGATTTCAACCTTGTTGGGATTGCTAGCATTCCACAAATAAGGCGAATTCCGAAAGCCTGTTTACGGGCATACCTTCTGTCTCTAAAACACACTACACTATGCGTATTTCTATATGCTGCCCAATGCGTGTTTGCAGCAGCAAAGGACTTAGCTAATAAAATAACCAAGTGGGTGAACAGTCAAATACTTATGTGTTACATAGTGTTCTGGAAGCCCATTTGGTCATTGGAGGTTTGTCCCTACCTGCTACCACTCTGTAACCAAAGTCTTTCAACTCCTATTGTACAATTTGTGTACCAGGTTGGATTCTTACCTGGTTATTAATGCTGAGTCTTACCATAGTCCATACTAAATTCCGAAATTATATTTCATTTAAAATTTGTCCTTCAAATTAGTATTTGTGACCAATCAGAGAAAATGTGTCATGTTTTCTTCTTAATTTCAAACTGAGTCTTTAAGTAGCTGGTCAACCATCAACCATTTATAAACCATCAAATGCTTCCTCCTCCTCTACCATTTATATACAGCCTCTTTTTTATGAAGTTTGCTTTCATGAACAGATTCCAAAAGCAGCACAGAGTAGACTATGTAAACTTGGTCCTATTGTTCATTATGTAGCACAGGCAGGGATAATAGACATGCTAAAATTAAATAAGTAAAATGATGATCACCCCAACCAGTTGGCCAAGGATTAATTTAGGGAATATATAGGGAATATATCCTATGGGAAATTTCAGTACCTTCAAAACAAGTCAGAGTGAGATCACTTGTCTCCTTCACTCCGTTTACCATCTTTTTTTAGCTTTTATCTTACAAGCCATTTGATTCTGTCTGCATGATCACGCTACAGGACTATACCTCCAGTGGGCTGGAACCCTTGGCCTGGGTTTGTTTTGTATGTTACTTGCACCTGGTGAACAGGTGTGGTGCTCACAGCAGTTGGTAGCAGGTAGGAAAAGTACGGCAGGAGCAGAGGCAAGCAGAGAGGTGCAAAGTCATCTTTGGAAATACAAGGGCAGCTTCTCAGGCCTGGTGGAATCTTCGCTCAGTGCTGGTGGCAATCTGTGGGAATCTGGGAAGCTCTACCTTTATTTGAGAGCATGATGCATTGTCTCCTGTTTTGCGTCACCACCTCCATACATTTTCATGCATTGCCCTTAAAAACACTTTGTGTGCTTTAACTGGGTCTGTTGGAATTTTTCTGTTAGTTCACCCTTTATCCAGTTATGATAACTATATGGCTGAAGAGGGCATAGGTCTGAACTGCATGGACTCAAGGGTTTCTACGTTCTTCAGTTCTTATATACATGTTAAGGATTTCCAAGAATTGGGAGATGATGACTTCAAGATCCTCCGATACAATAAAAAGAATATGCAAACTACAAAGTGTCTCTTTCTATGCTAGTACCCAAGAAAAACCTCAGAACATTACAGATGGTGTGAGATAATCTATTTAGTTGTATATTAGACTGTGCTTCTATATCCTGTGGTTTGCTCTCAGTTCTGAAGCATCACTGAGTTGGCTTATACCTGTATATTTCATGTCAATAATTATTAGCAACATGCTTTGTTAATAAATGTCAATAAAAATAAGACCATAATGTACCACTATATGATGCCTAAAAGTCTGCATGATTAGAATAATATTAATGAATAGGAACTAACAATTCTAGCTCTAGAAGACCTTGCTACATTATCATTTCTTTCCAAAAGTATGGAAGAAGTCATGTGAGCCCATAAATTACTGGGCCCTGGGTAAACATTGTGTTGCCTTTCAGATTCATTGCTGTCTAAATCCTAGACTGCCACTAGTGTAAAACAAAGATGTTTATTTAGTATTCCTTTGTGCTCCAAATAAAGCTACTGTAGTCTGACTTGCTCATGCCAATGGGATGGGACAGAATAATTCTCTAACACTTAGAACATGTAAGATCTGTTAATTAGCCCTTAGAATTGCTTAGTAAACTGAAGTCTGTGCTGAACTGGATGCAAGCATCTGCAAAGTAAATATACGACTGGCTTCCTTTTTGAATTCAGTTACATGAATTGAACAATTGAAGTTTTAAGATTTTCTTTTTAAAGAAGTTCACTTGCTTGGGAGTGCTTCAGGTAAGCATTTGGATACCTTGATGACTGCCTCTACTTTCTTTTTCAGTGAACCAAATTTGTGTTCAGTATAAGCCCCAGGTTGCTTGGTTTTTTGCCTCTGGTTTTTAAACTTACAGATTCTCTGAAATGATTTGGGGGCCTCTTGCCTTGGGAGTAGGGATGAGTAAAGTTTTAGAGAAGAAACCCTGCCTGGTTTCAATCAGAGCAGCTTTGGTTTTTCTCATATACTGGAGTTCCATGCAAGGTTTTCTGGGGGGTGGGGGATTTTTACTGCTTAAAAATGTACCTGAAATCAGTTTGTAGACAGCATTGTGCTAAAAAAAAAAACCCCTATGTAGTTAAAGCATTATAAAGTGTATTGTCAAAAAGGGAGTTAATAATTCTTATGGTACAGAGAGATGAGCCAAAGTTAGCAATGTATATAACCAAGGGGCACAAGCTCAGTGGGCCTGAATGACAAAGTTAGTAGTGGTGGTTGAGAAATCAGTTCCCAGCTGGGGAACCCTTCTCCTGTCATACACTGAAAACCAACATGGAGTCTTTATCAAACTCCCAGATCACATCTAAACTGTACATTGCCAATGATGATCATGCTTGAATGTCATCTCTAACGAGGTTACTGCTGTGTTTCACTTTGAAATCAGCTATAATGTGATACAGAACCTGAAGCTGTCTTTATGGCTAAGTTCACTATTAGGTTTATGCCATAATCTAATTTATCTGACCTGTAAATCACAATTCATTGATTACTGCTCTTTGAAAGCAGTAATCATATATTATATGTATTATACACACACATACACATACGCACAATGGAATATTACACAGCCAAAAAAAGATGAGATTGTGCCATTTGAGAAAACACAGATCTAGAAGGTATTATGCTAAGTGAAAACAGGTCATACTGAAAAAAACAAATACCATATGATTTCACTCACGTAGAATCTAAAAATAAACAAATGAATAAACAAAGAAAATGCAGAATCAGATGTATAAATGCATAGAACAAACTGATGGTTGTCAGAGGGGAGAGAGGTGGGAGAATGAACAAAATGGATGAAAGGGTGTGAGAGCTATAGATTTCCAGTTATGGGATGAATAAGTCACGGGAATAAAAGGCACAGCATAGGGAATATGGTCAGTGATACTGTAGGGTGACAGATGGTAACTACACTTATGATGAACATAGCATAATATATAAAGTTGTTGAATCACTATGTTGTACCCCTGAAACTAATGTAACATTGTGTGTCAACTATACCCAAATAAAAAAATTTAAATAATAAAAAAGAAAGTATCAATTTGTATGCTTTGTTTGAAAGGAATAAGCCTGGGGTAGAAAAGGACACATTAAAAAATAGATTCCTATCTACTCATGGATTATTCCAGGGCAAACTTCTAGATCACAAATATTTTAAAAAGTCAAAGGTAAAGCAGCATCATTGTTCATTGATGACAGAAAGTTGCATTCCCCTTTGATCTGTCCNTAGAGTCCTTTATAGGAATACATTCTAAAAAATATTTAGAGATGAAAGAAGATTTATGTACAAGAGTGTTTTAGCTTTATTTGTAATGAAGGATAGAAAACCACAAATAGAAATCCAGCAAAGTAAATTGAGTTAAATAAATTATGGTACATTGATGTATTACAAAAGTAAAATTGTACTTTTGAAGACAAATAATTTTAGAAAATTCAGATATAAATGTTAAGTGAGTATATAGTAATTATTATAAAGCTAATTTAGTGCAAATGTTAAGTGTACTTAGAATTTTATCATTATATATTAANTACACATGCACACACACACACACACAATGGAATATTACTCAGCGGTCAAAAAGAATGAAATCTTGCCATCTGCAACAACATGGACAGAATTAGAGTGTATTATGCTAAGCGAAATAAGTCTGTAGAGAAGGATAAATATATGATTTCACTCATATGTGGAATTTAAGAAACAAAACAGATGAACACAGGGGAAGGGAAGGAAAAATAAGATAAAAACAGAGAGGGAGGCAAACCATAAGAGATTCTTAAATACAGAGAATAAATGGAGGGCTGCTGGAGGCTGTTGGGCGGGGCATGGGCTACATGGGTGCTGGCCATTAAGGAGGGCACTTATTGGGATGAACACTGGGTGTTATATATAAGTGATGAATCACTAAATTCTACTCCTGAAACCATTATTACACTATGTGTTAACTAACTTGCATTTAAATGAAAATTTAAAAAAATTTTAAAATAAAAGAATTTATCTAAATATTAATAGTGTTTTTTCCATGTGTTGGAAATAATGTAAATGTATCTTCCCTCTGGATATTCCTTTACTGAGCACATTCTTCATTAAGACTTGTCCAGACAGAAGCTGACATGCTTTTCTGTGTGAAAAAAAATATATGGGTAAAATGAACTTGAGGTCTCTAGGGAGGAAAGGAGTAACTTACTTGAAAATTCCCAGAGCATCAGGAAAAGGAGGAGACCCAGATGTCATTCCTTTCTTTCTGATATTCAAAGTAATTGGAACTTTTGGATGGGCTGGATAACTCAAAGGTCATGTCACCATGACCCAGTGACATAAAAGGGGGGAAAAACCTCCACACACAATCATCTCAAGGGCAGAAAGAGGATCCCAAAATGGTTGTCAAAGAGGACTGATGTGTTGGTCATGGTAGGATGAAGACAGAAACCTGCCCTGACCCAGGATCGCTTCTAGCTCTGGCCTGATGTTGTAAACTAAAAAGAGCATTCCAGGGACATATGGTATTGTCACTGAAGCTGTCTTTCTGCTAAGCAGAGACAATTCTTCTAAGGGAAGATGAAGACTCAAAGCATTTAGTTGGAACCTTAAAAGGAGATGTGGACTTATTTTGGACCTCTAAACTGATAAAATGGGACCTAACAGTTGTTATTTTTTTCAAATAAAGGGATAAAATTAGCAAGATGTTTAGATAAAGTGCTATAAGATGAGATGAAATGGTATAATAAAAGCCCAGAATGATTAAGATTAGAAGAATATCTTTACTAATTATAAAATAAAACAACCAGATTAAAAATATGATTATATGAATATCAATAAAAATAATTACCTTAAGGAATATTCTAGATAAATACTGTTAGTATTTTGTCATATGTCCTTTGAAATTCTCCATCAATATGTTATAATACCATGCATAGTTGTTTGCAGTTTAACTTAAACACTTACCAGATGAATATTTGTACATCAACAAATACAGATCTACGTCATCTCTTTCAATGGTTGTGAAGGACTCTATTTTATGGTGTAGGGACAATTTTTAACATTCTGATTGTGATGATCTAACTTAAGGGTTGGGATTATGATGGTGAACAGGATTCTGTCCACAAGTGAGAATTTTCTTCTGCAGATGGTTTTCCTCTTGTATAAATACCGCAACCAGGGCCATACCCATATTCAGAGCTAAGCCAACAGGAATTCTCATGAATTAAAAGATAATTTTGTGAAGGTCAACAGGACCCAGGAAGAAGAATATTCTAATTTATTAGACTTGTCTCCTTATGTCAGATAAAACAGTTGAGCCAATGTTAGTCTGACCTACTCTTCTCTTTCTGAGTCATAAAGTGAAATATAGACCTAAGAGAGAAATTACCTCCACTTCTTTCAATGTAATAGCTGATAATAAGCTATTCTGGTGGACAGAGATGTGGAGAGATGCTATGAATGCTCTGTGCTCTGGACACACTCAGGCTGTTGCAGTCAGTATTACCTTTATTTTGCCTGAATGAAACCCTGCCCAACATTCTTTCTAGATCATTCCATGCTAGAAATCTTGTGGACTTATGTAGCTGATCTATGAGCAGGAGGAGTAAAACACATCTATTCTGAAGGGAAATATAGCTGGACCAATGAAAGTCTTTTACTAGGACAAGGGTGAGAGAGTTGGGGGTGAAGTGGGATGTGTCACTTATTTTGCTCTTATATCCAATAATTAGAATTATTTTCCTTTTTAAATATCTGGTGGTAAGAAGAGCTTAAAACAGTTGAACCAATCAGGGGGACTAAAGAAAATTAAAACAGGCTGGATGCATCATATTCATTTAACCAATTTTTTATAGATAGATGTTTAGGTTTTTTTCTGGCTCTTTTTTGTTTGTTTCTTGGCCTGCAGGCATTCTATACATAAATCTGGTCACATTTATTTGACTATATCCTTAAGATAATTTTCTTAAAATGCAATTGCTGAGTAAGAATTTGTAAATCTTTAAAGTTTTTGAGGTGTATGGTTAAGTTGCCCTCCAAAAAATAATAATTTATATCCCACAGAAAGTGTATGAGAATAGTTGCTTTCTTAAAACTGTCACCAACATTATGAGTTACCATTGTATTAAATTTAGTTTTTAAAATACTGTCTAATCCAAAAATGTGAGAAATGGTACACCATCACTTTGTTTGGTTTCAATGGTACACCTCAGAATCATCATCATGATAATCATTGTCACAACATTTATTTAGGACTCACTATGTGGCCAACTGCTATGATAATCACACATCTTATTTTCTTCTCAGAATAGTGCAGTGATAGGGGCACTTGGGGGGCTCAGTTGGTTAAGTGTCTGACTTCAGCTCAGGTCATGATCTTGCGGTTCATGAGGTTAAGCCCCACTGCTGTCAGCACAGAGCCCACTTTGGATCCTCTGTCCTCCTCTCTCTCTGCCCCTCCTCTACTTCTGCTTGCTCTCTCTCTCTCAAAAATAAACAAACATTAAAAAATAAAAAAGATAGTGCAGTGACACAGGTTCCATTAATTCATTGGCTATTTATAATGTTAGGGGCAAATTTCTGTTCATGTCTTTTGCCTATTTCTCTTTGTGTAGAAGTACAGTTTAAGCATTAAGGCAGTCAACATTTTCCTTATATTGTCCTTTTTTGGGGATATGTCTTTATTTGTATTCCTATTAGTCAAAAGTAATAGATAAATCACCAACTAGGAGAAACAGACTCTCCCTGAGATAAAGATGGTACAAAAATAAAACGGGACACGGAGATGAAGAGATGATTGGAATTGGAAGTATTAATATGAACTTATAGTTTCATATGTATTAGTCTCTCTAAGCAATGTCTGGATTTGTAAACATACCCCAGCAGTTAGCATATTGCACAAACAAGTTCTGTGGTTCCCAAGAAACGTTTACTCTTCAATGCTTTCAAATGTGGCCACGTGGCCTATGGGCAAGGAATTGCCTTCCACAGCTAAGAGTCACAGACATTAGGGAGTGCCTCTCTAAGCTAAATCAGGGGCATCTTCAGGACAGGGGGTCTGCACTGTCTCTGATTAGAAGAACTTGGTTATTACTCTGAAAACAGTGACTGTGGTCTATTTCCTCTTTTTTCTTCTGAATCTATCACTGTTGGTGGGAAAAGAACTTTCTCTTCAACTGTAGGTGATCAGACCAAAAAGAGCCACATAATGGAGAGAAGTGCCATTCACCAACAGATCCTAAACTTCAAACTTGATGATATAACTGGATGGGACTTTGGGAGCATCTCCTACAGGAAAAGGGATGGTAAGTCATGTGCACTTGGATATTTGGGGGGCAAAAGGGACAGTCTGTGAAAGAAACTGCTTGTTAGCTCTCCCCAATCCCCATTTTCTTCTTCCTCTATAGTAGACATCTTGAATTTTCACCAAGTCCCCGCCTCCTTTGCACCTACATATAGCCATGAGACTAAGTTCTGGTCAGTGGTATATAAATGGCAGTGCTACGTACAAATCAGGATTGTGCCTTTAAAGTCGAGGGGATATGTTGTACTCTGCCTTTTTATTTTTCCTCACTTGCTTCTACTGTGGATGAGGTAGTGAGCCATCATGGACCATAAGAATAAGTGGGGCATCTTAGAGATGGTGCAACAACCGCTGTCTGGATCTCTGAGTGACCTCATGGAGCAGATTCCTTAAACTAACATGGCACCATTTACCTCCAATCTGGCGAGTAAGAGAAAAATAAACTTCTAACTAACTTACTCAATACACTGCTGTTTTGGACTCCTGTAATATACAGCTGAACCTATATTCCAATTTATGTATGTAGAGATTATATCTTACCATATTTGCCATGCTACAGTTCTGAAATGCATAGGAATTAATTTTTTTGCATAAATTTTTGTTGAGAAACCAAAGTATAAGCAGAAATACAATTTAATTTGTAATAACATCCTAGATGTACTGACTAGGGATTTATCTTGAAACTGAGAAATGTTTTATATATTTTTTTCATTTTTCATGAAAAAACAGTTATACATATTTTTTCAAACACAAGTTTGAAAAACAAACTGTTTTTAATCCTTTTATAAATGGAAGCTTTATATTTCAAATATTTTAATTGGTTGCTTGGAAGGTATCTTTTCCAAACAGAAACATTTTTTAAGCATAGAGACTTTTGAAGAGCATTTGAAAACCCAAATGGTTTACATTAAACCTACAAATTCAGAGCTCTAAGTTTAGAGTTCTTTTAGAAAGCTTGAGAACTTATTTTTAAAAGCAAACAATAATAACATGCACATGTTAAATATAAATTATTTTTTAAAATAGCATACTAGAACTAATGAAGACATGGAACTTTTCTCCCTTCATTTTGAAATTTAAAAATCAACCTTTTCTGTCATATCGCGCACAAACTGACATTCTTCTAATTGTACATTTAAACCAGTTGTTTGGCATCAGGTTAGGTCAGCTTCTTTCTTGCCTAAGAACTTTGGCCAATCTTTTAGATTCAACTGAGATTCCCTACAACTTCTCAGTTAAGATTTTTTCCCCAAGGGCTTCGTTATTTTCGCATACAGTAAGAGTAAATCCATTGAATTAGAATTAATTTGCTCCCTTGAATCTCAGTTCAACCCTAAAAATGAACAATCAGAATTATCATTGACACACCAGTTTTTATTTTTGAGGATTCAAACTATGCAGGCATAACAGATATACTGAAGTATGGATGGGAGCCTGTTACTCTCAAAGGAGTGGAAAAACATGATTTAAATGAAACGAGGCTTTCTTGGCTAGGGGTGGGGTGCAAGGAGGGTGTGTGTCACCAGTTCAAACACAGAAAACAATAAAATGAGACCTTTGTCAAGGATTCTGCCACATATAGATCAAGTCCCTACCTAAGTTACTATTTCTAGTCACTAGGTGCACTTGGGAAGGTACACCAGGGCTGGCAAACAGGTGCACTGGTCTAGAGAGTTCAGAAAGTTTTGCATTAGTTAATTGTGCAAATGTGATCCAAATTCCTAGCTTATTTCACAGAGCAGAACTGGTTATATCTCATTTCACATGGTAAGAAACATTCGACATTTTGCATTTACATTTAATTTTAACCATCATATTTATCTTTTCTAAGACTATATCTGGCAGATATGATTATATAAGCATGGGTAGTATGATCCTCAACCAGAGTTAGACAGATGACAGGCAGCTTGTTACTTGAAAGCCTGCACTAAAGGTTTTTTCGTTTTTTTTTTGTTTTTTTGTTTTTTTTTTTTTACTAATAGTTTATTGTCAAACNGATGTGGAGAAACGGGCACCCTCCTACACTGTTGGTGGGAATGTAAACTGGTACAGCCCCTCTGGAAAACAGTGTGGAGGTTCCTCAGGAAACTAACAATAGAACTCCCCTAGGACCCAGCAATAGCACTGCTAGGAATTTACCCAAGTGATACAGAAATGCTGGCGCATGGGAGCACGTGTACCCCAATGTTCATAGCAGCACTCTCAACAATAGCTAAAACATGGAAAGTGCACTAAAGGTTTTAAAGGACTCTTACTTTAAAAATCGGCTTCAGGAGACATAGCCATGAGGATTCTGTCTTGTTGTCATTTTGTTAGACATAGTTGCTTTGAGCCAACACCCAAACATACTGATGCATTTAAATACAGAATATAAAACCAGCAAAACTTTTATACCCTTTCTTTTCTATTTTACATATCTATGACTCTTCCTGTGTCTTAAATAGATTGACCATACTTTTACAAGTCTGCCAAAGATTCCATTTACTAACTAATGCTTTACTGATTAGGCTGTTTCAATTTCTCATTATTATTAACAGAGCTCCTGGTGAGACCACCCCTTCCCAAGCTTTAACTTTTATCAGGATTTGATAGATGACTATAGAAAGGGACTCTATATGGAGGCAGATGTGGCAGAGAGCAATTCCAGGGTTGCCATTCATGCTATTTTCTGTAGATGGTGCCCCTGGACTCAGATCATGCACAACCTTCCAGGCTGTACGTGATTGCCCTGGCTACAGAATTCTGCACAATCCCAGGAAGATAAACTGCCTGTCAGCTCCATAGGGAAGATCTCTACTCCTGTTTCTTCAACATTCTTCATGTGATTCTTCCAACGTTCCTCGCAGACTAATCTTAAGAAGGACACTACAATTAAATTGATTACCCACCTCCCATAAAATTAAGAAAGACTAAGAAGATTATAAGACTAAGAAACCTTTAGGATGAATTCCATCATTCTTTGATTTCCTAAATCTTCACTCTCCTCCAACTCTGACTTTACAAGAAGCTCGACCTTCTGAATTCATTCTCCATCACTCTGACCCTTAGTTGGTAGAATGTCTTATTAAGACCTGATTATAACACCAACTAAGGGCAATACCGGGAGGTTACAAGTGCTGCCCAAATGTTGGGGGCAATGATGTGAAGTTGAGTGCAAGTAATTTATTTGGAAGATGAACCCATGAAATGCTGGTAAGGTGAGGAAAAGAGATTGAGAAGTGAAGGAAGACCATAAAGGATGCATTTTCGAGCATGTTAATATTGTGGTCATCTGAAGCTAAATCTCACTGAGGATGTTGGGAGACAGTATTGGACATGTGTCAGAGTCATCCTCTCATAGGGGCAAGGTAGCTGGAGAAGTTTTTCAACCAGCTCCCCAGGTATCTCTGTTTTGTGGCTGCTTTCAGGCCTATTAACTCTTTGACACTTTTGCCTTGCCCTTTGTAAGGGCTGGGCCTGCTTCCAGAGTCAGATATAAACCCTCAGACTTTTACTAGAGAGAGGCAGGTGCTTGGGCAAGTACCAATAATGCCTGCTCCAGGGGTCATCCACAACATCATTTTTCAGATACGTGAACTGATAAGTTTCAAATTTAAGAAAATTTGAGTTGGGTTTATATTACTTTAACCAAATGAATCCTGGCTAATCTGTAAGCAGACATATATTGCATATCTACATATACTGTAAAATTGTGAGAAATACTAAGGTGAAACTGATACAGGACACATATCAAACATAATAATTACTATGATTAATAACATTTAGCACTTCTTAATAGTTATAGTTTGCATTTAGTGGCCATCTGCCATACATTGGTCCCTATGCTAGCCGTTTACATGGTACTAAAAATAGTTATATTTTATTAGCCCTTAGCTTGAGCCAAGATTTTTAATTATATTATTTTGTTTAATCTGTGTGTTGTTTTCTTTGGCAAAGGAGGAATTAAGGTTGACAATAAGCTGACCTTGAGATGGGGAGATTGCTCTAGATTATCAAGGTAGGCATAATATATTCAGAAGGGTCTTTTTAAGTAAAAGACAGAGGCAGGAGAGTCAGAGTCAGGGAAACTGGAAGATGCTACAGTGCCTCTGATGTTGAAGACGAAGGAAGAGGTGCAAGCCAGGTAATGCAGACAGCCTCTCTAAACTGGAGAAGGGAAGGAAATGCCTCCAAAAAGAATATAGCCCCGCTGATATGCCGACTTTAGCTCAGTGAGACCCATTTTGAATTTATGATCTCCAGAATTATAATCATAAATTTGTGTTCTAAGCCCCTAAGGTTGTGGTCATTTGTTACAGCAGCCATAGGAAACTAATCCATTGTGACAAAGGGGAGGGGGGCCATCTGTAGATCCTAGCTATTCCCAAGGTTCCAGAAATAATTGTGGTGTTGATGTGAGATCACTTAGAAGGGTTCTACATTACCACTGAGATGCTTAAGGAGTATTGCCTCAGCACATCAGGGTAAGTGGTGAGAAAATTTTACATTTAAAGGTAGGACTGCTTAAAGGTATTCTATTTGAGTAGAAGCTTAGCATGGTAAGTTAGTTGTTTTCTCCTAATAATAAATGATTCTTGACAAATCACTGGGTGCATTTTCCTTTTTCATACTCTTACAGTATGAAAGTGATATTTGAACAAAGTCCCTTCTCTTTGACTAATATTCCTCAGAAACAGATTTTCCCCCCTAAATTTTCACAGACCAAAATGTTTTATGTCCGGACACAATGGAGTTCAAATTTCATTTTGCCTTGTGTGAATATTTTGGGATTGTTTATTTCTGTATGATGTTTATATGTAAGACCACATTTTTCTTTACGGGAAAGAGAACTTTCTTATTGTGTGTTTTTTGTTTTGGGGGAGGCCATTTTATGTTAAAGCAATCTGGCCTGGGCCTCTCACTCTTCTGGTCTGTAGTATCTAATAAAGATGGTTGCTTCTTTACCTATAGACTGCTATAGGTACATACTGTTGATTGCTTTTGTGAGCGACTACTTGATGGGGGCAAAGATATTTCAAGCTTTAGAGACAGACATTCAGAAGGAATTAAAAAATTCCTTTTTGGAGGCCAGAAAAGCTTTAATGAGTAACTATGCCAACATAACTCCAGAAGAGCTTGAAATCTTTTTGCAGGTAAGACGTAAAGGGGTTTTGTTTCGAAAATCATAAACTTGCTAATTATGTGAAAGCTGTGATAGGTTTTATAGAATGCTTTCTTGTTTGTTTTACCTAAACTTGCAATAAATAATAGCACTAGTTTTCTGTTATCTGGAGAAGGAAAAAAGATATAACCCCTTCTAGGGTAGGAAACAAAGAAAACAGTAAGAGAATGCAAGGGAGTAAGACAGATACAGGTAAGAGGAAAAATGACAGAGCAGATACGGCAAGAGCACAGGAACTCTGAAAGATATCTTGAGGGTCAGGAAAGAATAACTAGTATTGGACTAACTCTTCCATTGACAATAATAATAAAGCAAAACAAAACAAATATTACAAAAATAACTGTGTGAAAACACAGGAGTGTAAGCAAAGCAGGTGGGTCCCAAAAAGGGAATGATCATTTAAAGCAAGCACGTGAGCTGAAGTCCACATTTACTTGTCTTTTCCTCTGTCAGTTACTTTCCGGTTACCTTGGTGAGAGGCAATAAGTCCTAGCAGAAAGCAGCAGCCTTACTTGGCTGAAATGACAAGAAGTCAGAATGTGGAGCTCTCACAGGGGAAAAATTTTCTTTTTCTTAAGAATAAAATCCCAGAGAGGAGGAATCCTCAAAGTGAGAAAGCCCACAACTTCCAAGTCTACTACAAATTCCTCTCAAGCTGTTGGCCAACTCCTTAGTTGTGCATTTGCAGAGTAAGACCTTAGAAAAACAAATGAAAGCAGCATCTATGATTCAAAAGAGCTGTGTAGAGACTCTAGCTGTCTGTCACTAGGGAGACAGAAACTGAAGTTCAAGGCTCACCAAGTTAGAGGGATTTGGTAAACACCCTGAGTTCTCTGTTGAGATCCCAGAAACACCACATCCTAGAAGCAAAACTGAAAATATAGCAAGCTCTAACAAAGTATAAAATTAACTCTCAATAGGATGAAGGAAATCTGCTGGTATTCCATCTGCCTGCCAAATAAAACCCCAAACCCTATTTTTAAAGGAAGATATCATCATCCAGAGTCTCTACATATTTTCATATACAATGGCCAGCATCCAATTAAAAATTAGGAAGTATGATTAAAAATAGAAACAAGTGACTGGAAACTTAACTGAACCACAGGCATTTGAAAGAGACTCACCAGTAATTTGATACAGCGTCATCACCTAAAGACTTTAAGTATGGTTAATAATATAAGAAAATCTAGGAAAGGACAGACAATTTTATACTGTAAATATCTGGAATTCCTAAAAAAGCATGAAACCAGTATTATAGAGATGGAAAACAGATTAGTGGTTAACAGAGGCTAGGGATAGGGGTAGTGGTGGTAGATGTGACTATAATGGGGTAGCATGAGGGATATTTTTGTGTTTTGTTGATAGAATAGCTCTGTATCTAGATTTTAGTGGTAATTACATAAGTCATTACATGCTCTTTAAAAATAAAAGCTTTATTGAGATATTGTTCACGTGCTGTACACTTAAAGTTCACAATTCAATGGTTTTAAGGATATTTAGAGTTGTGCAATCATTTTATGTTACTGTTGTCTGATTTTGCCATCAGTCATACAAGTTTTATGGAGAGCATTGGGAACAAAGCCTCCTTACTTTTCTCCTTTCCTATCTTCCTTCCTTTAATAACTATTAGGTATATCTACCTGCCCCACATTTAATGAATAAGGCTGAACTTGAAGTACTTCTGGGAATTTTATGTGAAAAGCAGCATTCATCCTCATGGCAGATTGTGTCTATTTTTCTTTTGAATTTGGGCTTTTTGTCTTTGCTTCTTTAGTAATCAATTTCATTTCTTTATTGTCTTTTAGAAATACTTCACAATTCAGATTAACTATGATTCTTGCTTTTTGCTTTTCAGTGTTGTGTTTTATTATTTTGTTTGTGTACTTTTAGCGTTATTTTAATGGAATTTTAGGTAAGTAGGCAAGAAAAAAGGGGCCATCACACTACTTAAAATTATAGGTAGCCCAAATGTCATCTTTATGCCATTCTTTGTACATTATTTACAAATGATTGTGGTGTCCACCATTTTAACCAGGAATCCACACACACCCCTCCTATAGAGTCATTCAAAGACATGGCCATAATTAAAATTTGTTTACAATCTGTTCTCATCTTACATAAACTATCAGCAGCCTTTGCCAAAGGTGATCACTCTCTCCTTCTTCATAGACTTTCTTCACATGGCTTCCAGGACACCACTCTCTTAATTCTGATTTTCCTTCTGTTTTACAGGTTGTTTTTTCTTAGAACCAGCCTTTGCTGGTTCTATTCTTCTCAATAATTTTGAAGAGCTCCTGGGTGCAGTCCTCAGACCTTTTCTCTTCACACTTATTTCCTCTGTGGTTCATCTATCTCATGGCCATAAGTACCATGTACATGCCAAAAACTCCCAAGTTTTATCTCCAGCTGAAGCCTTTCCCACAAATTCCAGACTGTAAATCCACTTGCCTATTTGAAATTTCCATTTGGATGTCCGACAAAACACACAGACTCATCATTTCCAGCAATGAGCATCTACTCTTTTCCTTCCAAAGGGAAAATTTGCCACCTACCCCAACCACCCCACCTTCTTCACTTCATTTGGTGGCAACTCCATTCTTGTGGTTGCTCAGGTGAAGAGTCTGAGAGTCATCCTTGACTGTGCTCTTTCTCTTAGTTTTAATCTCTCAGGAAAACCTGCTGGCTGGGCCTTGGAAACATCAGATTCCCACTGCTTTTCACCCCCAACACTGCTGCCATCTGGTCTCACTGGGCCACCATTTGGTCTCTTCTGGAACTTTTGGAGTTCTGCAGTATTCTCCCAACAGATCTCCTGGTTCTGACTTTGCTGTCTATATTCTTTTCTAAATACAGCAGCCAAAGCAATCTTTCTGGTATCCCTTTGGTATATAAGTCATCTCTGCTCTAACCTTTGAGTGACTCCTCCCATTTCCTTCAGGCTGAAAGGTAAAGAAAGGTCTTTGATCTTACATGAACTGATCTTCTTCCTCTATTTCCTCTTCTATTACTCTACCCTCAACTTTGCTCTAGTCACCATGCTTGATGTCTCTAGAATAGTCCAGGCTCTTACCTTTGATCTAGTTGTTTCCTCTGCTTGGAATGTTCTTTTCTCAAATATTTGGCTAACTTTTTCACTGCCTTTAAGTCCAGCCCAAATCTTTTCTCAATGAGGCTTTCCTTATCTCCCTCCGGACACTCCTGTCCCACCTTATTGTGCCCTACTTATCTCTTATCACCTCCTAAGATATTATACAATACTTATATTTATGTCCCTAGGCTAGAATCTAAATTCCACAGTAGTGCACTTCTTTCCATATTGCTTTAAGGGAAAGGTCAGACATTTCACCAAGCTAATGATTACTTGTTTTTGCTTTAACTTGTAGATGCTGACCTTTTCTGTAAAAAATGGAATAATACCTTTAAGAAATGAAATAATTTATTTTAGTTGGGATTTTAAGAATTCTTTTATATTTGTGGCATCCACATTAAGCACAATAGGTGAGTAAGGTGTTTTATTGTTAGTTTAAGTTAGTTTTATTTTTTAATTTAGAATGCCAAGTATTTAAATTATTACAGCACAGAACTTGTCTGCCTAAATCATAACTCCTTCTACCTCCAAATTCAGAACATGCTTTTATTTTTAAGATAACACTTCATCAATACATGCAACTTCCCCATTTATTTGTATTTTTAAGTCATTTGTCTCTTCCATAACAAATTTGATATGTCTTTTCTTTTCTTTTTTTTTTTTACAAATAGTTTATTGTCAAATTAGTTTCCACATAACACTCAGTGCTCATCCCCACAAGTGCCCTCCTCCATGCCCATCCCTCCTCCCCCCCACATCCATCAGTCCTCAGTTTTTGTCAGCATTCAAGAGTCTCTCATGGTTTGCCTCTCTCCCTTTCCCCCACCATTTCCGCCCTTCTTCTCCCCCTTGTTCCTCCGTCAAGTTCCTCCTAATCCTCCTATACGTGCAAACATATGGTATTTGTCCTTCTCTGCCTGACTTATTTCGCTCAGCATAACACCCTCAAGGTCCATCCATGTTGCTACACATGGCCAGATTTCATTGTTTCTCATTGCCATGTAGTATTCCATGGTATAGATAAACCACATCTTCTTGATCCATTCATCTGTTGATGGACACTTAGGCTCTTTCCATGTTTTGGCTATTGTGGAGAGTGCTGCAAGGAACATTGGGGTACATGTGCTCCTATGCATCAGTATTTCCNTGGCACAAAAACAGACACATAGACCAATGGAACAGAATTGAGAACTCAGAAGTGGACCCAAAAGTATACAGCCAACTAATCTTTGACAAAGCAGGAAAGAATATCCAATGGAAAAAAATCCATCTGCCTTTTTAACAGATGGTGTTGGAAGAACTGGACAGCAACATGCAGAAGAATGAAACTAGATCATTTTCTCACACCATGCACAAAAATAAACTCAAAATGGATAAAGGACCTGAATGTGAGACAGGAAACTATCAACACCCTAGAGGAGAAAGCAGGAAACAACCTCCTTGACCTCCACCGCAGCAACTTCTTGCTTGACACATCCCCAAAAGCAAGGGAATCAAGAGCAGATATGTCTTTTCTCTTTAGTGGGTGGTCCTGGCAATGGCATTTCCATCTTGTATTCCAACATACCAGTGAGATAAGTAGCAAAGCAAGAACCAGTCAGATTTTCCAGGACTCCTGATAGAACTAGGATGTCTACACGTTTCTCTGGAATGCAGCTTGAACTTGGCTAGAGAATTTTGTAATTTTTAAAACAAAAAGTTACCATAGGTTTCTGCTAAATTTTAGACAATTCTAGAATATGTTCATTTCAACGAAGAGCTATTAGGGTTTACAAAAAGAGAGACATTGCCAGAGACCCTGAGGAGACTCCTAGGAAATACCAGTTTAGACCGCCAGAGACCTTGGGCACTGCTGTGGAATTTTCCTTCTCATGGGACTAGGCCTAGAGAAGGTTAATAAATGATGACTGTTATTCTCAGTACGGCATGCTGAGATATATTTCCTTTACTAAAAATAGGATGCATATTTACCATTATGGAAAATGTGATGCCTGCAAACTCCCAGCAAAATAATCATATTTGTTAGAAACTGTTCTTACTTGCTTATTATATTTCAATAAAAAATTGAGAGAATCTTGGACTTTTAGGGGCCCACATGAGATCAGACTGCTGGGAATGGATGTCACCATGACCCATGGTTTCTGCCCTAAGGATAATGAGAACAGGGTCTGAATGACCGCTTCACAGTGCTCGCACAAGTCCAGCTGGTTGGTGGATGTAGAGAGCAAGATGGAGTCACTCATGTCAAGCAGGGACACAGGCGGCCAAGGGCATTGCCTCTAAGGTGAGATATTGCTGAAACCAGCACAGGCTGATGACACAACAGAACCAGAAGAGGCCTGTAAATCCCTACGACTGGTTAAGCATCTTTAAAATGAGAGGACTTCTAGAAGCTGACCCTTCCATATCTGACTGCATCAAAAGGCAGCTGCTGATGAAAGGTCTGCCTGACTAATACCTGAACATGAGAGATCCTCCACTGCTTGAACATAATAAGCAGTGTGTTCAGAGAGCTGACCCAGGCTGGGCTGAGCCCTCATCCCACCTGTGCATTCATGCACAAAGTCCATATTTGCTTCATTAATTTCTTACCCCTTGACTTTGTTTTATGCTCTGCTTTGTGTGATACATAAGAAGCAAAAGTAATGCATAGTGAAATGCCATTGAGTTTGGAATACTGAAACTGCTTTACAATTATGTTAGCCTTGCTTTATGATTAAGTAAAGCTGACATCGTGGAAGACACAACTCATGTATGCATCTTCATAGCCTGCTCCAACAGTGGGCATGACTTTTGTCATCTGATCCCTAACACACTCCAGCTCTGGGCCACAGTCAATGAATAATTCTAACTTCAGGCAGTTCAACTCCATTGACCGGTTCTGTTTAACAGGGAGTTAAGGGAGGTGAAACCATCTGACCATTCTCCATCATTTGATGTTCTCATATTTTCATGTTGTTGAGATGGAATCAAAGTACCAGCTTGCCTGAAGAATGGAGGTACTTCTTATTTTGTAGTCCTGGAAACAGTCAATAAGCCTACTTTGCCTTTACTCTTAAAACACCTTCTTTTAAACAAATACGAGTTAAGGCAAACTATGAATTTATAGAAGTTCAGGTATGACTTTAAATGGGCATGAACTCCTCATATTGCAATGACTTTCACACTGCCAGGCTGTTTAAAATATCACCACAGGCAACGAAAGGAGCTTTTGTGTGAACTCCATGAAAAACTGTGAAATTTTGGTATGGCATTCTTCCCCCACCTCTGTGTGAATGTGTGTGTGTGTGTGTGTGTGTGTGTTGATAGTGCATTCCATTCTTCTGTATCATTGAAAATAAAAATTGAGGGGTGCCTGGGTGGCGCAGTCAGTTGAGTTCCTGACTTTGGATCAGGTCATGACCTCATGGTTCGTGGGTTTGAGCCCCATGTTGGGCTCTGTGCTCAAGACCTGGAGCCTGCTTCAGATTCTGTGTCTCCTTCCCTCTCTCCCTGCTGATGCTCTGCCTCTGTCAAAATGAATAAATGTTAAAAATAATAAGATAAAAATTGAACTTAAGAGCTATGGGCATAGAAGGAATAAAATTGTTTAGGTAATCAACTGTGTATGTATTTCACAAAAGCAACCCAAATCCACAACTTACAGAAATGAAATTATGTTAAATTTTGTGCTACACATAGGCACCAAACACCAACATGTATAGATTAAAATTAGATTTGGTAGCAAGTTTGACTTATTCAAGTTTGATATATGCAAAGCAGCAAATTTTTCCATTTTTCTGTTATCCCATAAATAGGGTATAGAAGAATCCCCAGAAAAAGTCTTTTTTTTTTGTTCAGCAATATATGATTAATTTCACATATCATTGAATATTCTTCCACAATATAATTCTTAAAAACTGGACAGTATTTTATTAGGCCACTTTACTCAGCATATCCCTTCTAATGTTAGATATTTATGTTGGTTTCCATTATTTACTCAAATAATGCTTTAGTGATATTCTTATACACTTTTCTGATCATTTCCCTAGGAGAACTTCCTGGATGTAAAATGGCTGGATAATACTTTTAAAAGTTATATGTCACAACAAAACATTAATAACAACACATCAAAAAGTGCATGTTCCAAGGAGTAATAGTATTGAGCAGATAATAAATTTGTTTTTTTATCATCCATCGGGTTATGCGTCAGTTGCTCCCAGAACTCCTATGGGTCAAGCATTCTGTGTCTTCTATGCTTTCTTGGGGATCCCTCTAAATATTATATTCCTGAGTTTTGTGAGTAATGCAATATTAAAGCCATTTTATGGACTTAGTAGACACCTTCAGACCATGGGAATGAGAGAGGTAATATTCACTAAATGATTTATTTTCTTATATGTTTGGATTCATAACTTTACATAGAATAAGTACATACACTTAATAAATTCTTGTTAAACACATGCTAAAAAATCTATATATGTATATATATGTGCAGGTATATATGTATGTTTGTATGTGTATTTAGTATGCTTGTCCTGGCTGTATTTTTTATGGAACTCCTAGATCAAGAAAAGGGTATTCAGACCAAAATAACCACAGGGTTTTATTTTTCTTCTTCAGAAAACATAAGTATTCTTTCAAAGAACACTTGTAGAATGTTACATAATGCATCTACATAGATTTACATACATATATTTATAACCATGATTTTCTTTGATTCCCTGAACCACCTTATGAGCTAAGTATGGTAAAACTTAACATGTAGATTTTCTACAGGAGCTTATCCTCTTGAATTCAGTTCTTTTGATTCTGAGCTCCCTTGCCTCCTAGTCCATTTCTTGATACTGCTAAGCACAAGACATTATTTAAGGTTATAGATTACAAAGTATGGTAAAACCTAACATGTAGATTTTCTACAGTTTATCCTCTTGAATTCAGTTCTTTTGATTCTGAGCTCCCTTGCCTCCTAGTCCATTTCTTGATACTGCTAAGCACAAGACATTATTTAAGGTTATAGACTACAAAAGTATATCATTGGAAGAGCTGTTGGGAAAAGTGTTAGGCAATTTGTGTTAAGTTGGGGCCAAGTGGGATAGAGAGAGATGATGTGAGAGGACAGCCCATTCTTGGTGCTGGAGGTATCCCAGAAAGAGATATGCAGAGAAGATAAAGACAGACAAATGTTTGCTCTTATTGCCAGCAAGATTTGGATCAGGTTTCCTGTGACCCGGGCTGCACCTTAGTGATGGTCCCTTCAGCCTAACTAATCCATTTAAAGTAGACAACTGAGGCAGGATGCTCCTTTCCCTTCCTCTCTGGACTCATATCCACTGGCTTATGAGCGATCCTTGAAAGGAGAGCTTGATGTCTAAACACGCCTGCTCTAAGCCAGCTGTCTCAGGCCTTATTAGGACAGCGCAGTGCTGAGTAAGAGCGGGTCCGAGCTGGTGGTTATTTCTCCAGTCTTAAGGAAGTGGAGTCCAGAGAAAGAAACTCCTTGGAGATTATTTGGCCACCTACTGTGCAACAGCAGTCAATGAATGCTCTTCTACTTTACCCATTCCTACCAGCAATTCTTTCTTGGAGGTGAACAGAGAGACAAGCAAGAACTTTGAGCATTGCTTAGGGACCAAAAATTCTCTGTGAAATAGTTCAACGAGGGAAATTTTTTGCCCCTTCAAGGAAAGAGATCATACAGCATCTGAAAAGATTTTGCCTGTTCCACCCCCATCCCCTTCCAGGACCATGTTATCAACAATTGTAATTATGTCTGGTATCAAAAATGTGTCCATTTCAGAAACTCAAGATCCCTTGATGTTGCCTTCCAAAGCCTAAGGAGGCAAAGGCTGTATCTTATTTACATGCATATGGACGTGTCTAAAGAAACTCATCAGAGAAAGTCACTGAGGGGCACCAGATAATAGCATGACCCAAATACAACTATATCAATGACATAGCATACCCTGCATTTGCCACTGTCATACAAAGTTAAACAAAAGGAAGTTACCTTAGAAAACGAAATCCTGAATACTAATCTCTTGTTTTCAAAGTTCCTTAACAGTCCCAAAATATGTACTAAAATTTAGCTATCTAGTTCTTTCACTTTCCTCTAATTCTGCCCTAATCTTCTATGGGTGGGTTATATAGGCTTGAACATCTCTAAAGTCGATAATGAGTCTCTGTTTTCAAATTTCTAAAGAAAATGAAACATGTAAGAATTTTATTACATCAGCTCCATATTCCCACAAATTTAAAAAGTACTACAAATCTCACAATGCAATGTAATTATTGCAATAAACATATTATATAAAATGCTAAACACTAAAATACTAAAATTTAAGTAAATATTGACAAGATGTCCCTTTACAGTAATAAATCAAAAGGCATGTATAACTTTTAGCAGTATCTGTCCTCTATGAAGTACTTTATAAGTGAAAATCTAAAACATGTTTTTTCTAGTATCAGTTTACTTATCTGTCTCTTCTCTTGTCCCACAAAACTATAATCTCTGGGTGGACACACTGTCTCAGTTTTACTTTGTATCTTGAGTATTTCTCATGGTACTAATAGAAAAAAACTTAATAAATGCTTATTGAATGAACTTGAATTAGATCATAAAAAATTTAATTGATTAACATGGTATAGGCTGTAACTGGAATATCCAATCTTAAGATGAGAAAATTCATTTATTTTCTCTTATAATTTGATGTGTAAATTATAATCATCCCTCTTTTTTTCCTCCTTAACTCCCTCTCTCCTTCTTATCCCTCTCCTTCCTTCCCCATTGCCTTAGTTATTTTTCTTCTTCTTTTTTTTTCAGAGAAAAATTAAAATCTACATACTCCTCTTTTTTGTTTTGGTAACTGGACTTGTCATTTTCAGCCTGATACCACCATTATTTTTCATGCATACAGAGGGCTGGACTTACAAAGAAGGACTGTATTTTGCATTTATCTCTTTAAGTACCATTGGGTTTGGTGACTATGTACTAGGTAAGTCAATGGAATCTTGAAATTGTATTAGCATTCATAGATACAGAATTAATAAGATTTAAGGTAAAAGTATAGCCAGAAACACAGAGTTTAACTATAGGAGCCAGGGTAAAGGCCAAAACTTTTTACAAACTCTAATCATCTGATAATCCATGAAAGAATCTAAAATAATAATTCCATCCAACTTTCTCCTTTGTTGAGGCCATCCATAGAGTACACCGATTATTGGAAAATGGAACAGAGAGGTTCCTTTTAAAGCATGTCATCACTTGCTCTTACAGGTATACAAAATCCATGTGTAATGAAAACACCAGTACAAAAGAAATACCACACAACATGCACTTGCTGTCTTTTCCAGTAGATAAACCTACTTTCACCTTAGAATAAATATACTGTGTAAGGAGGAAATCAATACCCCCAGACACTAAGTATTTACATACACACCTAAAATTCAACAGTAACATTAAAAATGTATTTTGTAAGATTGTTTTTATAAAGCCTTTTTGTATTTATAAATCCTTTAAAGGAACAAAGCAAGTCTCCAGGCTATATATTTTGGGAAACTACCATTGTTCTTGGCTCATCTCTGCCTCAAATTAAGACATATCAAGCATTATTCTCACTATTAACATATTTTTAAAAAGTTAGCCCAAAGAGCATAGGCATACCACTCCACTTTGCATACATATATATGCCTCACATTTATAAAGAAGAATCAGTATTATAAATAAGGACAAAGGCAAGAAGCAGAACATTGATGTATGTTCTACCACAATCTAGATGTATCAACTTGGACAAGCTACTTGGCCATAGGATTCAATTTGGTCTAATATAAAATAGCTGGGGTGAAGGAAACTTTGAACTAGTTGATTTTTTTTTCCACGTGAAGGTCTTAAGTGCAGTATGCTGAGGAATTACCCATGACTAAAACTTTGCTCCTGTCTATAAGGAGCACACGTTGGAGTAGATTTAGACATATAAATAGACAATTACAATTTAAGTTCCAATAAGCCATACTTGAGTTCAATGTATAATCCTATGATGTCATCAAGGAAGAGGTGAGTCTTCAAGTAGTATAAATTAAGCAGTCTGAGAGTGAGAAACAACTGACAGTCCTGGAAGAATACTTATAAAACCCCTTTAGTTCTAATGTTAACCAATTTCTTTTTTTAAATGATTATTTTAGAGAGAGAGAGAAAGAGACAGAGACAGAGCATGAGTGCGGGAGGGACAGAGAAAGGGGGAGACACAAAATCTGAAGCAGGCTCCAGGCTCTGAGCTGTCAACACAAAGCCAGACGCAGGGTTCAAACTCACAGACTGGGAGATCATGACCTGAGCTGGAAGTTGGATACTTAGCCAACTGAGCCACCCAGGTGCCCCAATGTTAACCAATTTTTAATTCATTTCCCAGAAGGAACATGTATGGATATCTGGAGTTTTGTTTATTGATCACTAGGTCACAGAAATGGAATAATCTGTTAGTCCTTTATTTAGAAAAGTAACACTGAAAAGACAAATGTATATATGGTCACATTGAATATGATATTCATTTCAGAAGTATTACTTATTTCCAGTTGATCTTTAATAATCAGCAATTAGACTCTAAATGTAGACAGTTTCATGGGGTTTGACTAATGTGATACAGTTCATGAGGGAGAAAAGATCAGAAGTAAAAGTCATGTTCCAATGATTTAACTGTGATTTACTTTTTGCCTTTAGGTATATATCCTTCTCAGAACTACTCAAAAATTTACCCAGCAATAATAATACTTTGGTGTACTTTTGGTCTTGCTTGGATTACTCTTCTGTTTGATTTATTTTCAAGAATATTGGAGAAATCTCATAAAAAGCTCATTTCTGATATGCTACATCAAATGGAAAGAATGCCATCTATGAAAAGTTCATATTTCTGGCCATTTTGGGATTCACAGTCAAAAAGAACATCTCGACTTTTTGTTTTGAAATAGTGGGACAATGGGGCGCCTGGGTGGCTTAGTCGGTTGAGCGTCCGACTTTCGCTTAGGTCATGATCTCGNAAAATCTCAACTCCCCTCCCCAAATCTTTCATTTTTAAAATCTCTCATTATATAATATTTGATATATCCAAAAACAATTTATGCAATCACTTAAGTTAAAAAATATAAATATCCATGAACCCATCATACAACTTATGATATAAAACTAAGGACAATATAACTGAAATTACCTGTGTGTACCTCCCCAATTCTATCCTCCTGTTCACCAGAGGAAACAGCTATATCCATCCATGTTGTTATGGATAGGTGCCAAGTTATTTGGATATATATGGATAGGTACCAAGTTATTTCCTTTTAAGTGGCTACTCAATTTCTGCTTATGCTAGAAGTCCATTTGAGTTTCCATTATTCCATATTTTCACTTTGGTATTGGCAGATTTAAAATTTTGCCTAGATAATGGTATAAAATACGATTTCATTGTAGTTTTTCTTTGCTTATTCCTGATTACCATAGAGTTGAGTGCCTTTTGTTTCTGTCCATTCTTGTTTTCTTTTTGTAAATTGTCACTTTATGAATTTTGCCCATTTTTTTCTACTGGGCTATTTGTCTTCTACTTAGTAATTTGTAGGAGTATTTTCTTTTCAGTAAATTCTGAACACTAACCCATTTTCTCAGTTATATTAACTCAGTTATATTTACTGAGGATATCATATCCAGTTTGTGGCTCATCTTTTCAGTCTTTAGGGTACCTTTCAGTAAACAGAAACTCTTAATATAGTTCATCTTTTTCTCTAATAATCACCACTTTTCCCATCTTGTTTTAGAACTTCTTCCATACCTCAAAGTGACAAAAATATTTTCTGATTAATGTATTTAAACCAAATTAATTAAAGACCTAACTTATGTAAGTGACTTCTCTAAGCATTGTGAGAAGTATGAAAATATAGTCACTGTCTTAAATGGTAATTACACATTGGCTAATATTAGACGCAGATGAATGATTGCTGATTGTGTGCCAGGCACACTGGTAAATGTTTCAAATGATGAAAATGTATTGAGCACTCATATGCTAAATACTTCGCATTCATCATTTTATCTAATATTCACAATAACCTCAGAAGTAGGTAAATAATGCCTTTTTACAGATGAAGCAATAGATATATGATAATTTGCCCAAGACACGTAGTAGGTTAGGTGCTGAACATAGTTCACTCAAACACAGTGTTTCCAAATCATCTTTTACATAGTGTAAGAAAAACATGAAATAATCCAAATAAATCTAGCATTTACATTTGAAGAACTGCTAGGTAAATAACACTGATTTATGTTTTTTGGTGTCTACATACCTTTATATAAGTAAGTGAGTACCATAATTAGGATCAAAGTACTTTGGGATCAAAGATGGAGAAACCTAGACTATAGTTGAAGAAAATCAGAGTTAGCAGCAATAAGAAGGTAGAAATGACCTGTGTCTGAATGGCTAAAAATGACTCTAGTAGGTCTAGCAGGTTGGGAGGTTGGGAGGCAAGGTACAAGGACTGAGAGTGCCTAGAAAATGGAGAATTGAAAGGAGACAAGTAGGGCAGAAGGCGAGGTTGGGAATACAATATTTGATGACTACAGAAGAAAGCTGCATCATGGGTGGAAGTAGGACCCATCTATGACTACAGAGTACTGATGGGATAAGATTGAACTGAAAGAGTTTAGTAGAGAATAGAAACTTTGAATGTTTATGATGCTCAGAGTATGTTCCTCACAAAGACAAAGTTTCTTGGTGTTGGCCACTGTGTAGACATGGTAATAATTGGGAGCAGGAACTAGCCAAGGCTCCAAATGGAACTATGAAGTGGGGAGGCAGGCTTAAATGTCCACTCAGGACATTTTAGGCAGGAGACATTTTAGGCAGGCTTAAAATGTCCACTCAGGCATAAAAGTCTTCTAAGATGAATGGATCACTGCCCAGTATTGTGCTGGAGAAGAAGCCAAGGAAATCATCTTTTGGTACAAATGCTTGAGTGAGAGATCTAGCCAAACAAGATCTACCATAGTTTTAGGTTTTTTGCCCTTGGGTAGGAAGTAGCAGCAGCTTTGGCATGGTGTCATGAATACTTTAGAATATCTTCCTAAATTATTTGAAGACTAGGAGCAGTGGCTGTTCTGTCTAATGCACAGAAACCAACACAAAAAATCAAGGAAAATAAAGAAATAAGGAAATATATCCCAAACAAAATTATCAGATAAGTCTCCAGAAACTGATTCTAATAAAATGGAGATATAAGATTTACCTGATAGAAAATTTAAAATAACTATGATAAGGATCATCTACAAGATCAGAACAATGAATGGGTAAAGTGGCAACTTCAACAGAGATAGGCAATATTTAAAATTACCAAACAGGAATGATGAAGCTGAAGAATACAATAACTAAAATGAAGAATTCACTAGAGAAGCTCAAAAACAGAAAAAAGTGTCAGAAAACTTAAAGACCAATCACTGGAAATTATCCTTTCAGAGAGCAAAAAACAAAAAGAATGAAAAATACCGAAGAAAGAAAGCTTAAAGAACACGTGGGATGCCATAAAACATATCAGTATATGCATTATGGGAGTTCTAGAAGGAAGGGACAAAGAGAAAGAGGGCAGAAATCTTGTTCAAAGAAATAGTGGTTGAAGACTTTCTACATCCGGGGAAGGAAATGGCCATCCAGATCCAGGAAGTCCAACAAAATATAAATATGCTGAATTCAAAGTAATCCAAATTGTCATTGTATTACATATAATCAAATTGTCAAAAATAAAATAGAGTGGTTTAATATTTTTGTGAGGCAATTGTTTAATAAAGACATTACACTGACATACACCTTAGAAATGAGGGAAAGAAGTTGATGAATGCTATTTGGAAGGATGAGCAAGAGAGACTGAAGAACAGGGCTCTACATAAAAGTGCATTCTAATTTATCTTGTCCCTTTGAATTTAGAAAACGTCATGCTGATTAGGTACATAAAAGTTTTGTGTGTGATGAGAACACCCTCATGAAGAATTTTGGAAAAAGCAAAAGAAAGCCAACTTGTCACATACCAGGGAACCCTCATGAGACCAACAGCAGATTTCTCAGCAGAAACTTGGCAGGCCAGAAGGGAATAGGATGGTATATGCAAAGTGCTGAAAGAATGCTGTACTTGTCAAAACTGTCCTTCAAAAATGAAAGAGAGATATAAATCTTTCCCAAAAAAGAGCAAAGGGAGTTGATCACCACTAGATCTGCTCTATAAGAAATGCTATTCTTCAAGTTGAAGTGAAAGAATGCTAAACAGTAATAGGAAAGCATATAAACATTTGAAACTTTCTGATAAAGGTAAATATAAGACAAATTTAAGATAATGCAAATTGTAATGATTGGTAAATCCATTTTAATTTCAGCATAAAGTTAAAAGCATTAATAATTATAAAAATGTGTTAATGGATACACAATATAAAAGGTAAATTGTGACATCAATAACAAAGTGTGTTGTGGGGAAGTAAAAGTGTAGAGTTTTGATGTATGATTGAAGTTATCAGCTTAAAATAGACTGTCATAACAACCATAAGTTGTTTTAATATAAGCTCTATGATAGTTACAAAGAATATACCTAGAGAAGATGCACAAAAGAAAAAGAAATCAAGCATATTCATACAATATATCAACAAAAACATGAAAGAAGACTGTAAGGGGAACAGAGGAATGAAAGAACTACAAGATAGACAGAAAACAGCTAACAAAACGGCAATAGCAAGTTCTTCCCTACCAGTAATTACTTTAAGGGCAAATGAATTATACCCCTGAATCAAAAGACATAGAGAGCTGAATGGATTAAAAAAAAAAAAAAGAAAAGAAAAGAAACCAAATCAAAACAAAAACAACAGAACAAAAAGATTCAATTATATCCCATCTATAAGAGACTCATTTTGGAGTTAAGGACACACATGAGCTTAAAGTGAAAGGAAAGGAAAAGATATTATATGTAAATGATAAACTAAATGAGAATAAGGGTGGTTATACTTAAAGTAGATGTTAAAACTGTTACAAGAGATAAAGAAGGTCCTTATATAAAGATAAAAGGGGAAATTCATCCAGGAAAACAGAACAGTTATAAATATATATGTCCCCAACATCAGAGCACCTATATATAAGGCAAATATTTACAGAACCGAAGGACGAAATACATAGCAATACAATAGCAGGAGACTTGCTATACCACTTCCAGTAATGAATACAGCATCCAGAATGAAATATCAATAAGCATACAGTGGGCTTGAACAACACTAAAGACCAAATGGACCTAACAGACATAAACAGAACATTCTACTCAATAGCAGCAGACTGTACATTCTTCTCAAGTGGACATGGAACAGTCTCCAGAATAGATCACATGTGGGTCAAAAACCAAACCTTAAGAAATTCAAAATGACGGAAATTATACCATGTATCTTTTCCACAAGGGAATGAAATTAAAAATAGCAGAGAGAAAGCTAGAAAACTCATAAATATATGGAAATTAAAGAGCACACTCCTGAACAACCAGTGCATCTAAGAAGAAATCAAAAAGACCTTAGAAAATATCCTGAGACAAATGAAAACTAAAACACAACATACCAAAACTTAGGAGATGCTGCAAAGCAGTACTAAGAGGGAAGTTTATAGCAATAAATGCCTACATTTAAAAAAATGATTTCAAATAAACAACCCAGCTTTACACTTCAAGGAACTAGAAAATATAGAACTAAGACCAAAGTCTTAGTCAAAGTCAAAGTCATAGCATAAGGAGATAAATAATAAAGATTAGAGCAAAAATAAATGAAATAGAGAATACAAAAACAAATTAAGTGTTGATTAAAATATAAAATGGACAAAACTTTAGCTTAACTAACTTAGACAAAAGAGAGGAGTCAAATAATTGCAGGGGTGCCTGGGTACCACAGTTCGTTGAGTGTTCAACTCTTGGGTTTGACTCAGGTCATGATCCCATTTCATTTGGCTCATTTCATTCCCCTTAGATTGAGCTCTGCATCAGCTCTGCTTAAGATTCTCTCTCTCTTCCTCTGCCCCTCTCCCTGCTCATGCTTTCTCTCTCAAAATACATACATATATAAGTACATACATAGTAAGAAATGAAAGCAGAGGCATTACAACTATGCCACAGAAATAAGTCATAAGCGACTACTATGAACAAATATATGCCAACAAATTAGGTAACTTAGAAGAAACAATTTCCTATAAATATAAAGTGTACTAAGAATGAATCATGAATAAATAGAAAATATGAATAAATCTTTAGGCATAAGGAGATTGACTCAGTAATCAAAAGCAGAATGAGTGAAAGCCAGAAAAGTTGCAGGAGACAACATCAATATATAAAAATCAGTTCTGTTTCTATGCACTACCAAATGAAAATCTCAAAATATAATTAAGAAACTCCCATTCACAATAGCATCAACAAGAATGAAATACTTAGAAATAAATTTAATGAAGAAAGTTCAAGACTTGTACCCTAAAAACTACAAAATATTCTTGCCAAATTTAAAGAAAATCTAAGTGGAAAGACTTATGTTTATATATTGGAAGACAATAGAGTAAGATGAAGATACTCTTTTTTTAAGTTTATTTATTTATTTTGAGAGAGAGAGAGTGCATGCATGTAAGCAGGAGAGGGGCAGAGAGAGTGAGAGAGAGAGAGAGAGAGAAAGAGAGAGACAGAGACAGAATCTCAAGCAGGCTCTGTACTGTCAGAGTAGAGCCGGATGCAGGGCTCAAACTCGTGAACAGTGAGATCATGGCCTAGGCTGAAATCAAGAGTCAGATGTTTAACTAACTGAGCCACCCAGGTGCCCCGTGAAGATACTCTTCAAAAAAATGTTTTTAATGTATTTATTATTTATTTTTGAGAGAGAGAAAGAGACAAAGTGTGAGCAGGGGAGGGGCAGAGAGAGGGGGAGACACAGAATCCGAAGCAGGCTCCAGGCTCTGAGCTCTCAGTACAGAGCCAGAAGCAGGGCTCCAAACCCAGGAACCCCAATATCATCACCTGAGCCAAAGTCAGACCCTCAACCGAGCCACCCAGATGCCACACCTTTATTGAAGATATTCTTAAAGTTGATCTACATATTCAATGTAAATTTTTCTATGAAATTCCAAAGACTTTTTTATTTTTTGCAAAAATTAACAAGCTAACCCTAAAATTTGCATGGAAATCCAAAAGAGCAAAAACATCTTTGATAAAGGACAACTTGAGGACTTTTACTTCCTAGATTAAAAATATTACAACATTACAGCAATAAAAAAATATGGTACTCACATAAAGATAGATATATAGATCAAAGGAATAGGAGTGGAGAAATAAACACGTACATCTATGGTCAATTGATTTTTACATAATTAATAAACTTAGTTTTTAAGAACAATTTTAAGTTTATAGAAAAGTTGAACAGAGTTTCCAGCTTGCATTAGTGTGGTACAATTGTTAAAATTGATGAACTGAGTTTATTATTCACTAAAAGTCCATGATTTATGTCAGGTTTCACTCTTTGTGTTATATATCCAGTGATGGTCAACTGATGCTTGACAAAGGGAGCTGAGACGATTGAATGGAAAAAGGATAGTCTTTTTAACAAATGGTATCATGTAAAAGAATGAATTTGGACTCCTACCTAAGCTAACATCCCATAGAAAAATTAACTCAAACTGGATCGAAGATTGAAGAGCTAAAATTTTTAAACTCCTAGAAGAAAAACTTGAGTGAGTCTTTGTGACTTTCAATCAGACAATAGCTTCTTAGACATGATACCTAAGGCACAAGTAACCAAAGAAAAACTGAACTTGATTAAAAAATCAAAACCTTTTACGAGTCAAAATATACGATCAAGAAAGTGAAAAGATAATTTGCACAATGGGAGAAAGTATTAGTGAATAATGTATCTGATAAAGGTCTAGTATGCAGAATATGTAAAAAATTCTTACAACAATAAAAAGACAAATTAACCAACTTTAAAAATGTTCAAAGGAGTTGAATAGACATTTCTCCAAAGAGGATACATAAATGAATAATAAGCATACAAAAAGATGCTCAACATCATTAATCGTTAGAGAAATGCAAATCAAAACAACAATAAAATACCACATTATACGCACTAGGATGGCTATTGTAATAATAATATGATAAGTGTTAGCAAGGAGATGGAGAAATTGGAATCCTCTTATCTTGCTGGTGGATCAAGTAATGTGGTGCAGCCACTATGAAATACAGTTTGGCAATTCTTCAAAATGCTAAAAAGAGTTACCGTATGACCCAGAAGTTGTACTTACTCCCACATATATACCCAAAAGAAATAAAAGCATTTGCTTTCACAAAAAGTGTATATGAATGTTCATAGCAGTGTTACTCATAATAGCCAAGAAGTGGAAATAACCCAAATACCCATCAGCTAATGAATGACTAAACTTTATGTAGTATATCCATAAAATGGACACTAATTCCTTATCAAATAGATAAATGCCATATTTTTATTGCATAATATTTTTGTGTAAACTATACTAAATATATTCCTGTATAAATTATGGCTCATGGTAAAATAGTTCATGTTTTACTAGCTGCAGGATATTAATCTCATTAAATTAAAGTTATAGAAAATTTCTCACTTCCTGCAACATTCTTGAATTTTTTCTGATTAGTCACAGTTATATAGAACTTTAAATTCCATTTTGAATACATATATATACTTAACACATTCATTTTTATTGATTCACTGGAGAAGTCCTAAATCAGCTGATCTATTCATTTGATTTAAAATAAATCTAGCCCTTGAATGGATAAAGAAAATGTGGCATATATGTGTGTGTATATATATTGTGTGTGTGTGTGTGTATATATATATATACACACACAATGGAATATTATTTGGCAATCAAAAAGAATGAAATCTTGCCATTTGTAATTATGTGGATGGAACTAGAGGGTATTATCCTAAGAGAAATTAGTCAGAGAAAGAAAAATATCATATGACTTCACTTATATGTAGAATTTAAGAGAAAAAAACAGATGAACATAAGGAAAGGAAGCAAAAATAATATAAAAACAAGGAGGGGGACAAAATATAAGAGACTCTTCAATACAGAAACTGAGGGTTGCTGGAGGGGGATGGGCTAAATGGGTAAGGGGCATTATGGAAGACATTTCTTGGGATGAGCACTGGGTGTTATACATAGGGGATGAAACACTGGAATCTACTCTTGAAATCATTATTGGACTATATGCTAACTAGCTTGAATGGTAAATTAAAAAAAAATAAATCTAGCCTTACGTCATCATTCAGACCCATAGCTATGAAATTTCACCAGCAATTTAAATATAAAGATATTAATTCACTGAAATTGAAATAACAGTGAGGGCCATTAAAAAAAATTTGAAGCACTTGAAAAGAAAATCTCAATAATAAGCAAGTACGAAAGCTAACAGAATAGATATTTGCTAACCAGAACATACTGAAATATTTAAGAAGTTTTAAATAGCATACTGAAAAAAAATGGTATACTGAAATATTTTCAAGAGGCTTACTTAATTTCAGTAATATTCACAGGCAAGCAGAGGCTATGAGGGAATGAAAATGTAAACCAGCAGTTTCCCTGCTTCAGTATATACCATCAAGAACTCAGTATATACCATCAATAAAAGTAACACTGACAGAGCAAGGTATCCTGATAGGAACTTTCCAAAATCACAGCTAGATATGCAGTGTTTAATGCTGTTGTTTACCAGTGAATATAGTATTCCTGGGAGAATGTCTAACACCAGTTATCTAAATGAACAATGCTTCTGGTAAATGAAACAACATATTTTGAAAACTAAGCTTAGTAATACAAAAAGGAGATGTATTTTACATACAGGTGAATTTCTAAGAGATCTAGTATACCAGAGTTGTTGAATAGTATTGGAAATTTCAATAAGGTTATCTCAGCACATGGTGTTCAATTTTAAGGGATTTGATTTTCTATATATTCCAAACATTTTACTTTGTTCTTTTTGTAGTCTAACACCAAAGACCATTTTCAACTACTTATGATTCAGGATATCAAAATGATAATTTCCAAAGTGGTGACTTTGAAAAATTATGACTACCAAATTGAGTAAATTGCAAACAAAAGTGTTTGGCACTTTCTAGTGAATATCACTTTCATACCCTGGCAGATTCCTTATTAGTATACAAAAATAGACCCTTTCAATTGGTTTCATAATTTATTTTCCTCTTTTAATAAACAGACAAAAACTAATGTTACACATGTGTCTTTTTGATTAGATCTAATAAATTACAATGCTTAGAAACATTAATTCATTTGGGATTGCTCACTTACTTAGTAACATTTCAGCATATTTTACATAAATTAGTGTAGTATCTAGTTTGGTTTCTATGTCAGAATTCTCCAGAGAAAATCAGGCTATATTTTGTATATATATGGAGAGAGAGAATATATCTAGAACCTGCATATATAAAGAGATTTATTATAAGGAATTGGCTCACTTGATTATGGAGGCTGAGAAGTCCCATGATCCGCTGTTGCAAGCTGGAGATCTGGAAAGCCAGTGGTATAGTTGCAGTCTGAGTCCAAAGGTCTGAGAATCTGGAAAGCCAATATTCTGGTTCAAGATCGGTCAGAGAGAGCAAATATTTCCTTACCCTGCCTTTTCTTCTTTCCAGGCCTCCAGCAGATTGGATGAGATTCATCCACACCGGAGAACAATCTACTTTGCTCAGTCTACCAATTCAAATGCTTATCTCTTGCAGAAGCATCCTGATACACATGCCTAGAATATTTAACTAGGTAACTGGGTACCCTGTGCTCCAGTCAAGTTGATACATACAATTAATCATCACAGTTTCCATCCCAAAACTACCTTTTAAGAGGTCAATTTATGTCTATAAACCCTTAGCATTTCAATGAACTTCCACAGAAGCCTCTATTAGTCATAAGGGAGTGTACTCATATACTTTATGAACTAAATATAATTATTATCCTCATTTTACTGAAGTGGAAATTGAGGGTAAAAAGCTAGCCCAAGGTTACCCAACTAGTAAATGACAGGGTTGTGGTTCAAACTCCTTTATTTAACCACCCTTAACCAGATCCCTCTAACTAGCATGGAAGGAACATTTGAGGGGTTGTATGCTGGAGGCAAGAATACTATTACAACCCTGTGACAGTGTGGATGGAGATCTTGGAATGATATGAGTGCTTTTATGAAGAAGAATAAAAAACACTATGTATATAAGTGTACATACTAGCTATGTACATATCTATCTCAGAGATTGAGTGGGTATGTACGGAGGAATGCAAAGAGCCAAGGGTGACTGAAGTTCCAGCTTGAATATTTTCTATTCCAACTACACAAATTATTTCATTTGATTCTCACGTAAGTAATAATAATAGCAGATTGCATTTTGCCAGAATAGGAGACATAAAGAGTTTTGAAATGAGTCTTTAATTGGTTTACAGAAACCATATATACTGCAATAATGAGAAGCAGTCTTAATCCTAACAGATCTTCCTTTCTCTTCCAAACTGGTAGACAGACACTGGCTCTTGCCAGACTGCTATCGTCAACATATTGAGTTGATGAGTTTGTAACAGAGGGAAACATAGAGGGATGAAATGTAAGAAGTAATCCCCTCATTTATGATCTCTGGGCATATGGCTGGGAATAGGAGGAGAGAAAACATTGTGGCTACTGACATTTGCCAGCCCTACCATGAATTTTGATAGAAAAATTCATTAACTTTCTTTCGAGATGTTTATTAATTGTTACCACCTTAATATAACAGAAAACTTTCCTTCTTTCTAAAACAAAACAAAACAAAACCCACACACACTCATTATTGGGAGTATAAAATAATTGAGAGACATGGAAATCAACCAAATCCCTTTAGCCAAGTACAAGAATCACACTGGCCAAGGGGGAAATGGCAAGATGGTAGAGAAGTAGCAAGCTCCGTGCATTTTGCTTGCACCCATGTCTCAAACAGAGAAGGCCTGAAGTCATAGGACACTGAGCCACAGGAGTTTGGGAAGAGAAAGAGACAGGGTACACTGGGAAGGAAACCTCACAAGTGCGTGAGTGCGAACTGGGGAAGATAAAAGCAGGACGGGACCCAGAGATATGGAGGGAGGGGAGGGAACCTGGCTTGCCTGCAGCTGTGGTGAGTGATAAACTGGCGAGTGGTGGTGAGCTGCCGCGAGTCCAGGGGAAAGGAAAGAAAAGCTGAGATTGCTCATAGAACCGTCCCTGGAGAAGAGAAAAAAACCTCGGCTTAAAAAGACCATGTGTTTTTAGCTCTGGCTGGGGTGTTGACTTTAAACTAGGTGCCCTGGTCCCAGAAGGTGACTCAGTGGACCTGAAGTTGTTACGTTCCCGCATGCAATCGGGTTGTATCACTGACCCCGGCAGAGCTAAGGCTGCGACACTTCCCTCACCCCCCACTCACTCAACCCCCGGCAGCAGGGAAGCAGCAACCTGTGGGACTGTTTCTGGCCATATAAACAAAGCCTGAGGACTGGGACCTGGAAATGAGGCGGGGCATGGGGCTTAGAACTCAGCCCGCCTTGGCTACATTCTCAGCACAGGGAGATCACACCCAAAGGAGTGATTTGCAACACGGTTGAGAAGGGACTAGGGCAACGCCATTCTTCTCCGCACAACCACCAAGAAGGGGCCTCAGGGAGATGCCAGCGGACACAGTGGAGGCAAGACCCGCCTACACCAAGCCACGCCCATCCCTGCCAGAGAGCTGTTTTGTTGGTGGTGGTGTTGTTTTTACCAGAGCCTGGGTTTGCGTGTTTATTGGTTTTGTCTGTGTGTTTGTATACTTGTGTTCCCTCTGTGGTTGTCTGTTTTCTTTTCCAGGGCTGCCTCAAGAAACAAGCCAAACTACACATGGTGGAGAGTCCCAAATACCACTACGAGTAGGGAAACAAAATAACCAAACACTGAACAAGAGAAACCAAGAGACACCATTCAAAGACCACTTCCTGAACAGACAGGCCCTGAACAAAGAGCCNACTTGAAAAAAGCATGGAGGACATCAGAGAAACTATGGCTACAACATTATGGAGCTTAAAAATGTTTATGATGAATTTAAAAAATGCAATAAATGAGACATAATAAACTGTAGGCATCCAATCCACAGATTGAAGAGGCAGAAAGGAGAATAAGTGATTTAGAAGACACAATTATAGAAAAATAAGAAACAGAAAGAGATATTGATCCAGGAACATTAAAGAAGAGTTCGAGAGCTCAGGGATACAATCAAATGGAACAATATCCATATCATAGGAATCCCAGAAGAGGAAGAGAGAGGGAAAGGTGTTGAAGGAGTCCTGGAACAAATTATAGCAGAGAACTTCCCCAGCCTGGGGGGTGGGGGGGGGAAGTAGATGTTGAAATTCAAGAGGCACAGAGAACTCCCCTCAGATGTAACTTGAATCAATCTTCTGCATGACATATCATAGTGAAACTGGCAAAATATAAGGACAAAGAGAGAATTTTGAAAGCAGCTAGAGAGAAAAGGGCCCTAACATACAAAGGGAAACTTATCAGAGTGGTAACAGACCTATCTACAGAAACTTGGCAGGCCAGAAAGGAATGGCAGGAGATCTTCAATGTGATGAACAGAAAAAATATGCTGCTAAGAATCCTCTATCCAGCAAGCCTGTCATTCAGAATAGAAGGAGAGATAAAAGTCTTTCCAAATAAGCAAAAATTGAAAGAATTTGTCACCACTAAACCAGCCCTCCAAGAAATACTGAGGGGGACTCTCTGAGGAAAATGCTGCAAGGAACACAAAATGCTAGAGATACCACCACAAGCATGAATCCTACAAATGACACAATGACTCTAAACCCATATTTTTCAATAATAACACTGAATGTAAATGGGCTAAATGCTCCAATCAAAAGACATAGGGTAGCAGAATGGATAAAAAAACCAAATCCATCTATTTGCTGTCTACAAGAAATGCATTTTAGACTGGAAGACACCTTCAGATTAAAAGTAAGTGGATGGAGAAATATATATCATGCTACTGGAAGTTAAAAGAAAGCTGGAATAGCTATACTTATATCAGACAAAATGGACTTTAAAGACAGTAACAAGGGATGAAGAAGGGCATTATATAATAATTACAGGGTCTATCCATCAGGAAGAACTAACAATTATAAATGTCTACACACTGAATATANGGAAAAGCGCAAGTGCAAAATCTAACAGCTCACCTAAAGGAACTAGAGGGAGAGCAACAAGAGCACCGCAGTAAAATCAGTAGGAGAAGAGAAAGAGTAGAAATCAGAGCAGAAATAAACAACATAGAAACCAAAGAAACAGTTGATCAATGAAACCAAGAGTTGGCTTTTTGAAAAAATAAACCAAATCGACAAACCTCTAGCCAGGCTTCTCACTGGCTAGCCAGTGTTCTAGCCAGAGTACTCAAATAGACAAAATCATGAATGAAAATGGACTTACTACAATNTCCATCAATGGACAAATGGATCAAGAAGATGTGGTTTATTTATATGATGGAATACTACATGGCAATGAGAAACAATGAAATCTGGCCTTGTGTAGCAACATGGACGGACCTTGAGGGTGTTATGCTGAGTGTCAGGCAGAGAAGGACAGATACCATATGTTTGCAAGTATAGGAGGATTAGGAGGAACTTAATGGAGGACCATGGGGGAGAAGAAGGGGAAAAATAGTTGGGGAGAGGGAGGGAGGCAAACCATGAGAGACTCTTGAATGCTGAGAACAAACTGAGGGCTGATGGGCGTGGGGGGAGGGGAAGGGAGGTAATGGGCAGAGAGGAGGGCACTTGTGGGGATGAGCACTGGGTGTTATATGGAAACCAACTTGACAATAAACTATTTGTAAGGGAAAAAAAAAGAAAGAAAGAAATAGCCCTCATGTAGTACCATACGTGACCTCCAGATGTCAGTATGAACTCAACTGATTGAGGCAGTTACAAATAGGAGGGTTGAGATTCCTCTACTCTTACGAATTCAATGGAATTACAAATGTACAATAACCATTCTTTTATTTGAGAAAGGTAATAAATAGATCAACTTCTTTGACGTCAGAAAATATTGTACCATAAAACTAATATTGAAAAGTTTTGGACACCTTTGACCACAAATAAAAATATGGATGGAGGATTTTATTTAACACTTGCTCTTGGAAAAAAGTATTCATATGATTGTGATAGATAGCCTATGGGTCTTCAAAAATTACTCCAGAGTATCAGAGGCCATACCTAATATTTCTTACATTCTATGGCTATGCAGTACAGAGAGCCATTTCTACTAGAGAGGTAAATCAGACAATGCTTTCATGTCTGTGAAAACCATGTCAATTACCCTATAAAGTGGCTCAGAATTATTGCAGGTGTTGCTACAGAAATGTGAAGAAGTTTGCTCTCAGAGGGCACTGTTATCCATTTTTCTCATTTAATAAATATTTACCGAGCACCTACTATGTCTCAAGCAAGTTTTTTTAAAAAAATTTTATGTTTATTTATTTCTGAGAGAGAGAGACAGAATGAGGGAGGAGCAGAGAGAGAGGGAGACACAGAATTGGAAAAGGCTCTAAGCTCTGAGCTATCAGCACAAAGCCGGACGTAGGGCTTGAACTCATGGACTGGACTGAGATCGTGACCTGAGCCAAAGTAGGACACTCAACCAACTGAGCCACCCAGACACCCCTGTCTCAAGCAAGTTGTAAGTGTTGAGAATACAGCTGTGAAGAAAGCAAACACAATCCCTGCCCTAAAAGGGGTTTGTAGTTTGGAAATGAAAGACAATAAGCATGATAAATAAACAACAATAGTATATTAGAAAATAATAATTTCTACAAATCAGAGAGGGAACCATTTAAAGTGTAGCAGTTAATGTGGGCCACACTGAAAGGTGGCAGTAAGCAAAAATTTGAAGGGACTGAAGGGACAAGCCAGCCCTGCGGGAAGGGCACTCCAGCCAGAGGCATCTACAAAGGCGAAGGCTCAAGGGACAGGAAGAAGGCTATTGGGGCTGGACCAGAGTGGGATACCAGAGTGGAATGAGACTCTTGAGGATTTTTGGTAGTTGTGACACGATTTGACTTAGGTTTAAAAAGAAAATCTTTGGTTCCTCTGCTAATAGACTGTAAGCATGGAAAGGGCAGAAATCAATTAGGAAGCTTCTGCATTACTCTAATTTAGAGACTTTGGTGGTTTGGAGGAAGACTTGAATGGAGCATCTAAATGTTAGTGTTCAAGTGAGGATCCATTCATGCTTCTGGCGCCTGGAAAGGCCTTCTAGGTTAAGGATGAAGCTGTTTTAGGAGTGTCTGGGTGGCTCAGTCAGTTAAGCAACCGACTTCAGCTTAGGTCATGATCTCACAGTTCGTGGGTTTGAGCCCCACATTGGGCTCTGTGCTGACAGCTAGCTCAGAGCCTGGAGCCTGTTTCAGATTCTGTATCTCCCTCTCTCTCTGACCCTCCCCTGCTCACGCTGTCTCTCTCTCAGAAATAAATAAAACATTTAAAAAATTTTTTAAAAAGAATAAAGCTGTTTTAAATTAAAGTTCACTCTAAAAACCAGACCATTAAACCAACCAACCAACTAGCCAATGAGACTTCATAGTCCTTTCATGCTTATGGATTGCTTTTGGGGAGCAGATTATACTGACATAACAAGACAATAAATTTTTTGTTTCATAACAGTACAAAAAGAAGAGCCAGAAAAAAAATGTCAGCATTAAATATACATAGAGCACAGTGATTTTTATGGGAGACAAAAAATGCAAGGTTTCTTCTGACTCTGGCAAAAATATCGGGATGAGATTTCACTTATAAAAGAATTTTTTATTTTCTCTGGAATCCTAGTTTTCTTAAATATGGCACTTTAGCAAAAATGCCAATTCAGTGTTTTTTTAATGAATATTTTTTTAAAAAAGCAGTTTTAGTTTTATAGAAAAAAATGGAAAAGAAAATAGAGAATTCCCATATACCTCCTCTTCCTCTCTTCTCCAAAGCAGTTTCCTCTGTTGTTAACATCTTGCATTAGCATCATGATACATTTGTTACAACTGATGAACCAATATTGATACATTATTAACTACAGTCCTGAGTTTACATTCAAGTTCACTGTGTTGTGCAGTTCTATGAATTTTGAAAATGCATAATATGGATCCATTACACTATCATACAGATTAGTTTTATTGCTCTAAAAATTCTCTGTGCCCTACCTACCCCTCCCTCCCTCCCTTCCCCTGAACCTCATCCAACCACTGATTTTTACTATCTTTATAGTTTTGCCTTTTCCAGAACATTATATAGTTGGAATCATACAATATGTATGTGATCTTTACAGACTGGCTTCTTTCACTTAACACTATGTACCTAAGGTTCCTCTGTTTTTTCATGACTAGATAGCTCATTTAATTTTGTTGCTGAACAATATCCCATGTGTGGATATACTAATTTCTTTATCCATTCACCTATTTGGCAATTATTAAAAAGCTGCTATAAACATTCATGCACAGGTTCCTGTGTAGAGATTTTCAACTCATTTGGGTAAACATGAAGGAACACAAATGCTGGATTGTATGGTAAGACTAAGTTTACCTCTGTAAGAAACTGCCAGGCTGTCTTCCAAAGTGACTGTACCATTTTGCATCCCCACCATCAAGAAATGAGTTCCTGTGGCTCCATATCCTCACCAGCATTTGATGTTGTCAGTGTTTTAGGTAGTAGCCATCCTAATAGGTGTATAGTTTTACCTAATTATTGTTTTAACTTGCAATTCCATAATGACATTTAATGTTAAGCATCTTTTCCTAACTTTCTTTGCCATCTGTATATCTTCTCTGATGACATGTGTGTTCAGATATTTGGCCAATTGTTTTTAATGTTGAGTTTTAAGAGTTCTTTGTATATTTTGCATACAAGTCCTCTGTTGGATATATGTTTTGCAAATATTGTCTTCCAGTCTGTGGATTGTCTTTTCATTTTTTTAACATTGCCTTCACCAAGGCAGAAGATCTTAATTTTAATTAAGTCTAACTTAGCAGATATTTTCTTTCATGGATAGTACATGTAAAAATTCATCACCAAATCCAAGGTTACCTAGATTTTCTCCTATAATTCAGAAATTTTCTTCCAGAAATTTGTTGAAACCTCTTATCTGCTGATGGCCTTCCTTCCCTCTTCTTCATCAATCTGGCTTACCTGAGTATTGAAAAGGATGGAAGATGGATGTTTTTTACAGCTGCCATTATATTTAAAGTCATTTTTGTCAGCGCCTGGGTAGCTCAGTCAGTTGGGTGACCGACTTCAGCTCAGGTCATGATCTCATGGTCTGTGGGTTCGAGCCCCATGTCGGCCTCTGTGGTGACAGCTCAGTGCCTGGAGCCTGCTTCGGATTCTGTGTCTCCCTCTCTCTTCTCCTCCCCCACCCCCTTGTGTTCTATCAAAAATAAATAAATATTTTAGAAGTTTTTAAATCATTTTTGGTGTTAAAAATTAATTAAAGTTTATATATTTATTTTTATCCCAACATGGCACTGCTATGGTTGATTCCTACTTGATGTAATATTTTAGTTTTTCTTGGTTAGTGTAGTTTATTAGTTGTTTCCTTATATTTTCTAGGGACCCAATATTTGACATCCTTCTTAGAATCTATTACTTCTTTATCCTTATTACATCAAATACCTCCAGAATAATGTTTAAGTGTAATTAAAGGCAACTTCATTTTCTCCTTACTTAGATGGGACAATCTCTGTTATATACTGGTTATTTCTGAAAGATGTCCTCCATCAAGCAAAGGGATTTTCTGTGTCTTTCTAGCTTCTGAAATATTTTCTCAGAAAGACACTGAATTTTAATAGATGGCATTTGGTAGAAGATCATCTTTCAAGATGATAAATTTAGAAATTCTTGATGGATTTTTCTTGATATTCTTCTAATTTGCATTTTCAACATTGTGCATTCTGGCATTTATTATTTTTAGTGAGAATTTAGTACTGTTAGCTTTTTTATTTATAATACCTTGAGTAACTTTTATTTTTACCTGATATTTTATATTTTCAAATTAAAGGATAAATTTGAACCAATAAACCACTTTTCTGTTTCTAAAGTCAATTCTGTTTCAGTGGTGGTCATTTGTAAGTCAGCTTTGCCACTTCTTTTGAGCACTTAAAATTTTTAATGAAAGTTTTATACAGTTTACCATACGTAAAATATATATAATTAAGAAAAAAGATATACAAAAGGTTCTGATATAAGTGTCCAATTCTTACTTCCTGTAGAACTGGCTATAACTGAACCATTTTGCTTAAAAGTAGTTTTTGTACCATAGATTTTGATATGTTTCATAATTTTTCATTTTCTACCTTATTTATACCTGAATCTAGTTTATACACTATCAGTAGTGGTATCAACATTGTAAGTATCTATTCATTCATTCATTTAGTATTTTAGTTCCTGTAATGTCCAGATACTATGATTCTGCATTTCTTTTCCCATCCTTGGTCTGGACCAGAAGTAGATTAACTAAGTGGAAAATGACACAAGTAGGTTAATTTCTGCCTTTGTTTAGTGAGCCATCTTCAACCTTGTGAATGAGGGAAATATTTTAGGAAATGCAGAGCAACAATTTCTTGATGGGTCATAAAAAACTACTTATACTTTGGAAACACTCACTTATGTAAGTTGTCCTGTGTCACGTCTCCCTTCCTTCCTTTCCTATTTATTTTGAGAGAGAGAGAGACAGAGACAGAGAGAGAATCCCAAGCAGGCTCTGCACTGGCAGTGTAAAGCCCCACATGGGGCTCAAACTCATAAACCATGAGACCTTGACCTGATCTGAAATCAAAGGTTGGAGGCTTAACTGACTGAGCTACCCAGGTCCTCCTGTGCCAGCTCTTTCAATCTCACTGGCTTGTACAAAATTTAGGGGCTCCAAAAATCTCATTACTCAAGATCCATCATATGTTAGTATAATATTTTTTAAATAAAAATTACACAAAAAAATCTATGATAAAATAATTTTTAAACAAAGACAGGATCAGTATCAGTGATTTTTTCTCATTGCTTCAGACGTCAATATGGCTTGGAATGGCACTATTACTAATCGTGTTTTTATTTAAAATCTTGATACTTCTGGGGCACGTGGGTGGCTCAGTCAGTTAAGCATCTGATTCTTGATTTCAGCTCTGGTCATGATCTCACAGTTCGTGAGATCAAGCCCCAAACCAGACTCCACCATGACAGCATGGAGCTTGCTTGAGATTCTCTCTCTCCCTCTCTCTCTACCCCTTTCCATGCACACACATTCTCTCTCAAAATAAATAAACTTTAATATTTTGATACTTCTAATAATTTTGACTCAACTGAGTCTTTTGGTGCATGTCCTCTTAAGTTTTGTACCCAAGGCAATGAATAAGTGCCTCACTCATATCAGCCTAGTCCCAGCCCTCCAGTGTGCACAACACACTGACTTTCAGAATCATGTGCTCTAACTTGACCCAGATTCATAGATCAGATTTTTCTGGGCATTCAACTCACCATGATCACCTTTCTTTAAGAAAATACTCTATTCAGGAAAGCCAGACTGATGAAGAAAAGGGGAGGGAGGCCATCACTAGACAATAGATTTCAACAAATTTCTAGAAGATAGAAAGAAAACAGAGGAATGATGTCAAATGGAGCAACAAGAGGAATCTAGAACCTACCATGCATAGTCATGGCATTAGTCTCAAAGAGGCTCAAGGCTTGGAAACTCTAGGGTAAGAGGTGGATGTGGAGCATTAAATAAAAGTCTATATGCAGAATTGTTACATGGATGGACCTTGAGGGTGTTATGCTGAGCGAAATAAGTCAGGCAGAGAAGGACAAATATCATATGTTTGCACGTATAGGAGGATTAGGAGGAACTGAACTGAGGAACAAGGGGGAGAAGAAGGGGGGAAATGGTGGGGGAAAGGGAGAGAGGCAAACCATGAGAGACTCTTGAATGCTGACAAAAACTGAGGACTGATGGATGTGGGGGGGAGGGGGGATGGGCATGGAGGAGGGCACTTGTGGCGATGAACACTGGGTGTTATGTGGAATCTAATTTGTCAATAAACTATTTGTAAAAAAACAAACAAAAAAAAGTCTATATGCAGAATTGTTAATAATCCCATGCCCTTTCCAATCCAACACTTCCTAGTTACTTTATTTCCCAAGCCCCACACTGGAGGATATTTCTCCGAAGAAATTCAGTGCCCCAGGAACAGAGACCTCTACACCTGGCATTTAGCAACCTTCTACTCTAACAACTAACCCCCTTCCTGGCCATCTAAAAGCAAAACACACCAGTTGCTATGGCTTTATCCATGTACATTCTTGAATATTTATGACCATCTTAAGACCACAGGATTACTGAGGTTTAGTTTCCAAAATGAGAGATCAAAATAAACAACCAGGAAATAAGTGGTCCTGAAGAAAATAGAGATGGCTCATAGAACAGAATAGAGTGTGATTAGTCTTTTTAGAGATATTATGAAAATATTTTATTCTGAAAACAAGAACTAGATGATAAGAAAAACAAACAGCACATTTAAAAGAAAATAAAAAGTCTTTGGACCTGAAAACCATGACCTCCAAAAACCCAAAAAACCCAAAAACCCAAAAAAACTAATAAAGGGTTAGAAGACAAAGCCAAGACAATATTCCATAAAGTAGAGCAACAAGACAAAGAGTTACATTTTTTGAAAAACAATATGAGACCTAGGGGTATCTATGTAGGAAGCCTATCATCTCAGTAATGGGAACTCCAATGTGAAAAAATAGTAGAGCAGAGTTTCCCAGAGATAAACATAACCACCTTTCACATTGAAAAGGTCACCATGAGTCTGCCATGTTGAAAAAGTCCCATACGTTTGATCTGAAAAATGGAGACAGAGAAAGTGGAGGGTGCAGATTAAATAATGAGAATCAAACAATGAGGAACACACTGGCACTTCATTTCTTATTGCCCAACCTGAGTGCTAGAAAAATATGAAATAATATATATCACCAAAGCTGTGAGGAAAAAAACACTTTCAGCTTTAACCCTGAGATTTAAGTATTGATCATCTATAGCCTCTCCAGTGAGAGCACTGATCCCTGAGTAGATCTATGTGTATTTATAATTTTAAGAGCAGACACCTTTGATAAAATATCAGGAAAATGACCAGCGAAACAGTGCCAAAGCCACAAGTCTAAGCTTAGTGAATTTCATTTACATTAAAAGAATGGGCAGTGAGGGAAAAACACACTAGAGTAACATTGGCAACTGCTTTGTAGGTATTTATTTTTAAGGCTAGTCCTTCGGACACACTTATTTCTTTTTAGATGTTATATCTACATTTAAGTAGCTGTTGGTAGGAGAACAGTGGTGCTCAGTGTTGGCTTTGTGACTAGCCAGCCGGAATTTCAATGCTCATGGGGAAATAAAAGCTCAGATTTAAACAATTCAGTAAAATGGAAATTCTTTTAGTAAAATGACAGAATTTTAAACATTAAAATAGCAAGCACTAAATATAGATCTACTCAAACAACTGCTTAAGAAGGAACTGGGCATTGGTTTTGTATATTTTCTGGGACCAGGAAGAAAAGGTGGCTAGAACACTGTCTGACGGTGAAGATTTCTATCTGAAGGTTTACAGTATGTCCACCTTTGTGGCCCCGGGAATTCTTGCAATGAAAGCCTGCCTTGGGCAAACTGTAAAGCAGGAAGTCTGTGAAGGTTTGGTAATGGACACATTCAAAGGAACTCATCTGCTCCCTAGGAGTGCGGGGAGGGGAGCTAAGTCCCAACATCAGTATTTCAGCTTTTTTTTTTTTTTTTTTTTTTTTTTTCGCTCTCTCTCACTCCCACCCTCTCCTCTCTTT
>NW_027527551.1:5586390-5616279 GCF_008692635.1 Crocuta crocuta | reverse complement strand
CTTACTAACAGTCCCAACCTCTCATGTCCTTTATACTTTCTATTTCTCTTGGTTTTAATTATTTCTCCTATTACTCTAACTTATTATTAACTTTATTATGTCATTTTATATGCTTTTATTATAGTTACTTAGACACTTTCAGTTGAAGTATGTTCTCTTAACTACTTCAGTCTATAGTGTTATAACCTATAAATCCTATTTACCATCCAAAAGTACAAAGTAACATCTCTTTTGCTGATGTTCTTTTTTTTAATGTTTATTTTTGAGAGAGAGAGACAGAGAGAGAGAGAGAGAGAGAGAGAGAGAGAGAAAGCATGAGTGGGAGGGGGCAGAGAGAGAGGGAAAGAGAGAATCCCAAGCAGCCTAACATGGGGCTTGATCTCATGAACTGTGAGATCATGACCTGAGCTGAAATCAAGAGTCAGATGCTTAACCAACTGAGCCACTCAGGAACCCAATCTTCTCTTAATGTTCTGATCAAACTGCTGGAGTCTCTGTATTGATAGCGGTTAAAATGGCTTTCTTTCCTCCTGGGTTCCTCTTTCTGCAGATAATCCCCAGAAGTCTTTGTGAAGGATTCATTTCCTGTCCAAAGGCCAACATTGGTTCTTCCTGCTTTGCCCCAGGATCTAGAACTCAGACACATCTCCTTAAGGCTATAGAACATCATGCCCACTGTGGAAAATCAAGCCGTATCCCGGGTTGGGAGTTTACAGGCAATGCATTGCAAAGCAGAACACTGCTTTCTGGCCTTGCTGAAAACAGCGGGCCGAGCTTGGTTTATCTAGTTAATGATTATATAGGGGTTGGGTCTTGCCTATGCTCATAAATTCCTTGGACTATGTTGTCACATGGAATATTTTATCCTGTCTTAATTTTTTTGCACATTTTCAATATGTTCTTACTGGCACATAGCCCACTGATTTATTGCACATTGTTTCCCTGAATGCATGCTTAGTAAATATGGGAGCTTGAGAGCTGCCCCTAGCCTCTCTCTCACCTCTCTTGACTTGCATGGAGTCTTGAGTGGTCCTTTGCCATCCTTGGCTTTGCTGGACAAAGCCGAAAGCTGAACCCACAATCCACTACTAGAACCTGGTTTTTGAAATTATATCAAAACTACACTCAGAGAGCTTGAGCAGGCAGCCTCTCTGGCCACAGCTGAAGCACTCGTCCCCCATTGTGTCCAAAGTGACACCTCCATGGAGCTCCTGCTCTGTTCACCGCCACAGGCCCCCGTGTGAATTCCCGAGTTGCAGTAGTTCTTCAAAGCTTGATGGAGAACGAACCACATGTCGCCTACCGCCACACACTCAGGACTGTGAGGTGGTCCAGGGTGAGTCTGGCCTAGGCTCTACTATTATAGCTCTTCATGTTTCACTTATCCAGATTATTTTCTCAGGAAAATGGCATCAGGACAGAATCTTCTGTCTATTGCATGTGGTAGAAAAAGATAAAAGAGGGAATAGTTTGCGGGATATTTGGCCACGCCCACCACGAAGAACTTTGCAAATATAACAAAGAGCACTGAACTTGGAGTAAAATTAGAATAGCCTCATTTCTGTGATAAAAAGTACATGGTCCATTGAGAGAAAAAAATCCTGACTAAATAAAACCCCAAACATTGGTCAGGACAGAAATAGCCATATACATTTTTGTTTTACAAAATCAGAAGGATCCATTTTAGGTCAACCCACCTGGCCAGAGAGTCTTGATAGTACTAATCACTGAAGAGATTAGAGCAAAGTAGAAAATCCTTGAGGCCAAACAGAAGCATGTTTGGGATTAGCTGTAGGCTCAAAAACTTTGGGTATGAAGACTGAACACACAGCTTAAGAGGGACTAAGAAACAGAAATGACCACACAACAATTACTTAAAAGATGCTAATTGATTCTTTTTCTCTCCTTTTCCAATATGATTCCCTTTATTCTGTTGATTCTAATAATGTCCAGTACTGTTCATAGGTGGAGGTATAATTTTACTTCCTTCAAGACCACTTTCTCTTTAAAAAAATTTTTTTTTAATGTTTGTTTATTTTTGAGAGTGAGAGAGAGCACGAGTGAGGAAGGGGCAGAGAAAGAGAGAGAGAATATGAAGCAGGCTCCAGGCTCTGAGAGGTAAGCATAGAGCCCGATGTGGGGCTTGAACTCATGAGCTGCAAGATCATGACCTGAGCTGAAGTCAGATGCTCAACCGACTCAACCACCCAAGTGCCCCAAGACCACTTTCTCTTAAGGAGCAAGGCAACTTCCAGCTATCAGGAATCACCAGGACAAGTCTTTGCCTTCCATGGCAAGAGGGGCCATATGCAGGTACTAACCACAGACATAAATTATTAACAACACTCAGATCATGTACTTAGTCTTTGAGTGAAATCTGGGCCATAGGGATTATATTCAGCAATTAAGGGATCAAATTATTACATATACACAGCAATGGGAGAAGTAATATTTGCTATGTACAATCTCTAAACTAGCTTCTAGGTGAATACCTGTACCCATTGTCTACAAGATCCCTAGAGAATCTTTATCAGTAGGAGTATAAGTAAACTTCTTCAATTAAGGATGCAAATAGCTTAGTGAGGATTCATTGGTACCTGAGTGAAGGAGATCTCAAAGAAATTTTTTTATCCTGTCTGAAGTCTAGAGCAATAAACTTGTGTGATATATTTGTATTGTTCAGCAAGGCTGGCTTGGTACCTTAAACCTTTTGTGAAAAGAAGCATGAAGCAGAAAGAGATCACCCCAACACTCACCCTAGAGCTTAGTAATGTATTAATGACACAGATCCTTAAGAGTTCAACCATTAAAAGTTTGCGGACCTCTGATAACCCTTGTTTATTCTCAGCTGAGTTGTCTTCATTTCTTTCCACACTTCTTATTCGTTGGGCACGAGGTTGACTTTACTAGAAACCAACATGAGTGTTTAGGTGCCAAACATTCTGGTTTTGGCTGCCCAGCACCTGGAGATGTTGGAACCTGTGGTAATTTACAGCACCTTCTGGGGATGGGGCCGGGGCCAGGGGAGGGAAGCTCTGGCGCAAGGGGAAATTCCCCTAGTTCTTGCCATCTTAATCTCCATTCTACCTGGAATGAATTCCTAGGCCCGCTACTGGACAGATGTGTTTGTTGCAACATAGTTGCCTTCTTGTTAGGATGAGGCAGTAGGGGAAGAAGAGGGCTTCATTAAACATTTCTGAAACCAGAAGAGATGTGTTGCATCTACTCCCTCTGTATCATACCTGTAAATACATCCCAAAGTGGATAAAAAAGAGAAGGATGCAGTGTTCTTCCTTTTCCCCTCTTTCCCCCTGATCCTGGGGTCTGCTTGGGTGAACAGGCCATTCAGGTCAGACTGGACCCATGCGTCTCAGTCTATTCCAGCAGCTGTAACAAAATATCATAGATTAAGTGGTTTATAAGCAACAGAAATTTATTTCTCACAGTTCTAGAGGCTGGAAGATCTGAGATCAGAGTGCCAGAATGGTGGAGGGAGGGTTCTCTTCCTGATTTGTAGCCACGACCTTCTATGTTCTCACATGGTGGAAGGGGGGGGCTAGGGATCCCTGGGGAATCTCTTGAACAAGAGCGCTAGTCCCAAACTAACCAGCACCCAGTCAGCCATGCCAACACGAGGGCAAACAACACATCCACTCACAACCATTCTGTTTTTCACTTACAGCACAGTACTCAATACATTACATGAGATATTCATCCTTCTGTTATAAATAGGCTTTGTGTTAGATAATTTTGGCCAAAGTAGGTGAATGCAAGTGTTTGGAGCATATTTAGGTAGGCTAGTCTAGGCTAGGCGATGTTTGTTAGGTGTACTTAATGTATTTCATCTTATGATATTTTCAGCATATGATGGGTTTGCCCAGACACAACCTCAGTTTAAGTCAAGGAAGATCTGTACTGTTAAAAGATAAACTAAGACATATTAAACATTTTAGGAGTTTATATGAGCAAAAATAAATTTGAGTCAGGCAGTGCTGAAACAGAGGGGATAAGAGCTATAGGAAAAACCCAGAAGCAAAGCAAGGAAATTAATTGATTGGCTATAGTTCCGGCAGTTGCCTTACTTGGGAAAGTCTAATTGGTTGTTTGTAATTGGTTGTCCTCAGGTTTTTTGATTTGTTAACCTTGAGGCACTGGCAGGCTTGGATTAGGTTTGCTTCCTTAGGCTGCCAAGGTGTTAGAAATCACCCCAGTCTAGTGGCCTCCCTGTTTAATTTAACAGTATATATATAATATAAACAAAAGATTTTTTAAAAAATATTTTTATTTATTTCTAGGAGAGAGAGAGAGAGACAGCATGAGCACGGGAGGGTCAGAGAGAGAGGGAGTCACAGACTGAAACAGGCTCCAGGCTCTGAGCTGGCAGTCAGCACAGAGCCCGACGCGGGGCTTGAACCCACGAACCGTGAGATCATGACCTAAGCGAAAGTCGGACGCTTAACCCCGACTAAGCCACCCAGGCGCCCCAACAAAAGATTGGTTTTGCATCTCTGGGAAACCCAGATTAATACAGGATTAAATGCTGTCAAGGGCAAGTTCCCCTAAGCTTACGATTCTTGCATGACCAGTTTTACAGTTTCTGTACAGTTTCTGTACACCTTAGTCACGTACACTCCAAATCCAATCCCAGGTACAGGCCAACGATTCTTGCAATTCTTTGTTGTACAGTATCTTTTCTTCCTTATTGGACCACCATGTGTCCCGGAAGTTTATTCAGGGATTTAGGCCTGGCAGACAGGAAAGGGAGTCGGGGTTACTTCGAGGGGAATATTTGGTAGCTTGTCAGAAAGAGACTCCTGAAGCCTTTTCTAGCAGAACAGCTTCTCTTAGGGAAAAATATGAATCCCTTCTGCCAGTACAGGGGGTCCAGGGGTAAAGGATGTAGAGTCAACATTCTCAGGAGTATCCATCCCAATTTCCCTGTGCCAAGTTTCAGGATGCACACTAGGGCCTGGCTTTTGCATAATAGACCTGTTTTGACCGAGCATTCAAAGGTCTCTATAGCATTGTGACTCTAAGAACTAGGTTTTCAACCTGTTGTTCAGCTATGACCTTCCACTGGAGGCCATAAAGGTGTTTTTGTAAGCTACAGAAAGGTTCCCTGGCTCTCACATTTATCCATTAATGGTAGACACAAACACACCTTTGTCTATTTCCATACCCATACCTATGTCTACATAGAGGGAATTCACACTTTGGTCTTTTAAAAGGAACACTATTGTATAGTGAGCAATATTTTATAGTGTTAAAGACTAAATTTCTTCACTTTCTCAAAAAGGATAATGCTATAATTTATAAATCATACCTTCTGAAATAAATCTCTTATGCCATACTTTTGGGGTTAATATACTTTTTGTTTGGTGCACAAAATCTTAAGAAGCAATGGATTGATAATTAGAATTAATGTGTAAAGAAATAGATCCCAGTGAAAAGAGCTCTATACAGTTTTGTACATGTGTATTTCTACTTTTACTGAAATACATGATAGGACAAAAACAATGCAAGCCTGGCTTTCAGAATGAGCTTCTATTGCATACAAATGCCAGTGTGAGTCCAAATGTGGGGTGAGGCGGATATGGGGAAGGTTGACAAGTAAAGCTGAGATTTGCATTCTATTTTTTAAATGTTTTTTAAAAATGTATTTCTGAGAGAGACAGAGAGAGAGAGAGACAGAGAGAGAGACAGAGAGAGAGACAGAGTGAGCAGGGGAGGGTCAGAGAGGGAGGGAGATACAGAATCTGAAGCAGCTCCAGGCTCTGAGCTAGCTGTCAGCACAGAGCCCAACGCAGGGCTTGAACCCACGAACAGTGAGATCATGACCTGAGGTGAAGTCAGATGCTTAACCAACTGAGCCACCCAAGTGCTCCTGCATTCTATTTAAGGTATTTTTCTTAACGACAACACAAAATTAAAGTAAATAAATTTTATTGTGCAAATATAATGGACACAAGAGGTTTATGGAGAAACACTTGGTTATTTTACTATTTCTTCTTCCTGTTCTGACACTTTCAGACATGCTCTATAGAAACCATTTGCAGTTTGGGTGGAGGAAACTTCCTAAATACTGATACCAAGCACCCAATTTCTTTTTCCTTCTCTGGCTTCTATTTCAGATGTGTCTTTACGTAGCTTTGATTGCATTTCTTGATAAAAGTTGGTTATTAAGTTAAAGAGAAGAGCAATCCAGGCAAGACCATGGAGATTCCAAATTAATAATAAGATTGAATAAATGATGCTCTTATTTTCTTTCAAAGGATTTGAAACTAAAGACAGGAAGGAAATAATATGTAAATAATCAGATGGTGACTTTTCTTCATAATATTTGCTTTCTATACATTAGTACCTAGAAAAATGACTTCTTTTAGAGTCTGATCCTGAGAACAAATTATTAAAATAAAGCATATTTAAAATTATCACTGCTTTCAAAGAAAGGATATAAATTACACATATTCAGACTCTAATGCTTTTTAGAGCACAACTAGAGGATAAAAATTCTTTTTCCCTTTGTAAATTATCCTATTGAATACCATAATAAGTATGATATTTTGCAATGAGCAATTTATTTACCATTACTACTGCTAGGAAACCTTTAAAATGAGGGAAGGAAAAGATGTTTGTAACAGAATCATTTAAAATAGGATTCAGATTTTATTTACAAAATTATGGCTCATTTCACTGTGCCACTTATCTGTATTTCTGAGTTTAAAATTTTAGAAATTCATTGCCTTTGTCATTAGAAATCCTAAGGAACTCTCTGAAGAAGGAAAAGAAAATCACTCATAATTCAATCATCCTAATACTTCAATACTGTAACTTTTACCTTCCCTTTGGGTCTCGTCATTTGTTTTTCATGACTGCAATCTACATGTATGAAGAAACTCAGTGAAAAGAGTGTGAACTTTGAAGGCAAAGAGAAGTAACCAGAAACAAATAACACAATAAACACATTATGATTTATCACAAGAATGCAAGTTAACTGTTCTTATGAGAACATGAAATAACAGGAAATATTTTAAATTATCAGACATTAAATTATTCAATATTTATAATTTCACAAATTAATCAGCTAAGATTAATGAAGTATAATCATCAGAGAGTAAATTGAATAAGTATAATTGGAAGGCTACACTCACTTTTGATATAAAAGGATATTTGGTTAGCTGTCCCTTATGCAGCTTCTTCAAAATACTGCCTCCCAAAACACACACAGGTGTGTGTGTGCGTGTGTGTGCGCATGCGCACGCATCCGCATGTGCAGACACAACCACTAATAAAAGCAAAATATATCTAAGACTGAGAGTCTAATCTATTAACATAATCTGAGTGCATAGTTTACTAAAAAGGCAAATCTAAGGAATTTCTGCGTTTGTATGTAGAAAATCACAAGAGATTATCATCTCCACACTAACAGACCAAAACTAGGTAAGCTACAAGGTCAGAGTTTTATTTAAAAAAAATTAGAGAGCTGAGGAGATGGAAACAAAATCCTAACTTTAGAAAGTGACAAGCCCTTCCGAAGAGAGAAGCTAAGCATGGCTGATTGCTTTCCTGTGGAGCGATACCCACTGTGGATGTGCCAAGCGCAAGAGAGGTCATCCGCTGATGCCTGGAGGCAGGACAGGAGAAGGGAGGGAACCTGCCTGAAGGATACCAGGTCTCACTGAGTGAACCAGCACCTGGGACGGTGGAGAAGCTGGACCCTGGGGAACAAAGAGAACAACTCAGGAACCCTAATGGCTGTAACCAGGCTATAAACTAGGAAAAGATGCAATCCTCTGATTGTCTCCCTGGTATTCAGCAACCCAACCTTGCTAAAGAGTATATTTTCACTTATGCCTCAAAATATTACAAGCCAGTGATGGACTAAACCTAGCCAAAGCTTCATGCAACAAAGCCCAGACCCAGACCATCTAAAAAATGCAATAGTTTTATCCTACACCACCTGCTCATATTAGTAAACTGGGGAGGGGGGGGAGGGCACGGGAATGCCTTTTTCTAAAGGTAAACATTATTCTCTGCAGTCCCTAATACTAGAGGCTGGCAGACAATAAAAACGTAAAGAAATAAAATGTGACACATGCTCAAGAGAAAATGGAGTCAACAGTCTTAGAGATGGACAAAGTATTGGAATGATCAGATAGACATCTGAAATAACTACCACAAATATGATAAAGGATGCAGTGGAAACAATGGATAACATGTAGGAACAGTTGGGGGAAAGTTCAGCAGAGAAAAGAAACTAATGACAAGTAAATGGAAATACTAGAAATAATTGAAATGTAAGAGTGATAGAAACGTTAGAATTGGAAGTGAAGAAATCATGTGATGGGCTTATCGTGGATAGAGCAAAGGAAATCATCAGTGAAATGAAAGATAGTTCAATAGATATTATTCAACATTAAGTACAAAGAGAAAAAAAAAGAACTTAACAAAAAAGAACAGAATCCCCAGGATCTCCATTTGAAAATCTTTGGGACCTTTGACTATGCAAGGTGTTCTTATGATATAAAAAGCATGGTTCATCAGGCAGAAGTGGTAAGCGATATTTGATTATGATGAAAAGCTTTTGATCTGCAAAAGAGATTGATAAAAGAACTAAAAGACAAATTATAGATTGGAAATAAATATTTTCAAATACTATATCTAGGCAAGGACCTGTATCCAGAATATATAAAGAATTCTTAAAACTAAGTAAGAAAACAAAAGATTTGAACAAATTTCAAAAGAGAAGATGCAGATTTCAAATAGGCACATAGAAAGACAGTCAGTATCATTTACTAATGATATGTAAACTGGAACTACAAAGAGGTCCCCTACTAATCTATTAAAATGGCTAAAGTTAAAAAAAAGAGAGAGAGAAAAAGCCATAATGCCAAGGTTGCACAATAATAAATTCACCTATATTGCTAATGGGAATGAAAGTTGTTCAGATACTTAGAAAATAATCTGGTAATTTTTTTTTATAAAGATACATTTATCATATGACCTAGCAGTTTCACTCCTGGCTATTTATTCAACATAAATGGAAACTAAAGTTTGTTACAAAAACCTGTATGTAAATGTTTGTAGTAGTGCTATTCATAATTGCACCAAACTGGAAATAACACAACTGTCCCTCATCTAGGGACTGAATAAACATATAAAAAAATACTGTTGTATATCCCATACCAGGGAAATTACTCAGCAATAAAAAAATGAATTATTGATACATGGATCAATAAGGATGAATCTCATATACATTATGCTAAGAAACCAGTCTAAACACTCGACATTCTGTATAATTCCATTCAAAAACATTCTGAGAATAAATAAGTAGTTGCTTAGGGCTAATGAGAAGGAGGGGATTCGATTATAAAAGGTTAGCACAAGAGAAATTTGCGTGTACATGTGTGTGCACACAAGTGTTGGGGGTGGGGTAGTGGAACGAACCATCTGTATCCTCTTTGTAGTGGTTACATGACTTCATGCATTTTTCAAAATTCATTGAATTATACACAAAAAATGTGAATTTTACTATCTGTAAATTTAAAAGAAGAAATACCTAAAATTGGTAAAAAGTTGAAAAAATTCACACTACAAGATGTGTGAATGATCAGTAAGCACAGGAAAATGTGCTCAACCGTATTTGTCATTAGGGAAATGCAAACCAACCCATAATGACATACAATTTCATACTCATTGCAATAGTCAAATAAAAAAAAATGATACAAAATATTGGTAAGTTTGTAGAACAGTTAGAACTTTAACACATTGTTGATGAAAGTGTAACATGATACAACCCTTTTAAAGAACAATTTTAGCTTTATTTTATAAAGTTAATATACATCAATTTATGATCTGATAAAGTTCCACTCTTACCTAATTACTCAGAAGAAATTAAAACATGGATTCACAAAAACCTGTATGAAATGTTCATAGTGGTCTTACTTATAATAGCCAAAAATTGGGGACAACCCAAATGTCCATCAACCAGAGAATAGACCTTTTAAATCGTGGTATATTCATGCAATGTAATACTATATAGCAATACAAAGACAATTAACTAACAATGCAAAAGCATAAATAAATCTCAAAAAACATACCAAGCAAAAGTAGACAAGCACAAAAGCATACTCTACACTACTATTCATTTGAAATTCAAAACATGCAAAATAACTCCATTGACAGAAATCAGAAAGTGGTTGCTTCTTTGAAAGAGTGGGAGGTATTATACGAATAAGCTGAAGAAAATTTCTGTATGTTAGCCCTATGTTATTTATTTCTTCTCAGAAGGCTGGGCCACTGGCTCAAAAGCCCACAAGCACTAACTCGAACTATTCCACACCTGACTGTTTTAAAAACAGCCCAAGTAAGCCAATTTTTTGTCATTTAAAGCCTGCATGCTTTGCACATCCTGTGAAACTGTACTCACATCTGGTAACCGTAAGATAAACATAGTAGCTGTAAAAACTTCCAAACCACTGCTGCTCTTGGAGTTCCTACACAGAGACCCTAACTCCAGGTTGCTGAGCAACACTGCCTAGATCCACAAGCCCCTCTGATCCTCCTCTGCTCAGAAGTTCCCTTTCTCTCCTCTCCTGGGCAATGCCCTCCATGCTGTAGTCTGGATGCTTTCATGTGGTGAGGGATTTACCCCACCTGCAAACCTGTCAGAATGTGGCACAAGTGAAGCTCATGCAGTCTACTGCCACCTTAGGGTCATATCCTACTCCTTGATCAGCTCTGAAATCTGAATTCATTGCAGGAATTGGTTATAAAGGATCATAATGATACTTTTGAGGTGACGGAATGTAATAAAATCTGATATGGTATTTGCTGTATGTTTCCAAGCCTCATCCTTCCTTTCTGTCTTGGTTCACATCTGGGCAAACCTATAAGATAGCCCCCATGCTCCCTCCCTCACTGATGGTGGGAAGTTCAACCACACAGCCACTGGCCCACTCAGGGGTTTTTTATCTCTCCTTTGTGCCCTAATCACGGTAAAAGCCAAAGCCAGTCACTCCTTGCTCTCTCAGACAATTTGTAGACCTGCTTCAGAGTTGTCTTGCTCTCCCCAAAGAGCCTCATTATGTGTGATGATTTTATACTGTTACAGCTAACCCTTGAACAACATGGGTTTGAGCTGCACGGGTCCACTTATACACAGCTTTTTAAAGAATAAATACAGTACTTGGGGTGCCTGGGTGGTTCAGTTGGTTAAGTGTCTGACTCTGGCTCAGGTCATGATCTTGCAGTTTGTGGGTTCAAGCTCCAACTTTGGGCTCTGTGCTGACAGCTCAGAGCCTAGCGGCTACTTTGAGTCCTGTGTCTCCCCCTCTCTCTGCCTCTCCCCTGCTCGCGTGCTGTCTCTCTCTCAAAAATAAATAAACATTAAAAAATAAAATAAAAAATACAGTACTGTAAATGTGTTTCTCTTTCTTATGATTTTAATAATATGTTCTGTTCTCTAGCTTACTTTATTATAAGAGTACAGTATATAATACATATGACATACAAAATATATGTTAATCAACCATTGATGTTATCGGTGAGGGCTATGAGTCAACAGTAGGCTATTAGTAGTTAAGTTTTGGGGGAGTCCGAAGTTATGGATTTTTGATTGTGTAGGGCTCAGTGCCCCTACCCCCCCATGTTTTTCAAGGGTCAGCTGTATTACACACTACTCTACATACAACACTATACCACTACTACACATACACTCTTGGGGTGTGTGTGCGTGGCATCATCTCAACATCCAAACCAACTTTTGTTACAAGGTCTATCCTGCCTCTCTAGAGTGATTACAGCACTGAGATATTCCATATACTGTTTTCTGAGTGGTTATACCGAGGCATATGCTAATCAAATCTCACTGAGCTGAATACTTATAATCTGTGTATTTTACCATAGTGATGTCTCAATTTCAAAAGAAAGCATATTTAAAGAAACTTTCACTTATGGTATTGGCAACCAAGGATATTTAGACCAACTTTCTTTGCTAAAAACAAAGGAAAACATTTGATTACACATTTTAAAATGTTAAAGTCATCAGAAAACATAAAAGTTTAGAGAAATACTAGACCACATTATGAATACCAGAGTACCGAAGCCGTTTTTTCCTTGAAGGTATTTTCCTATTCTAGAACACTAGAGCATTGGTTTTGGCAGCCTCCTGCAGTGTGGTAAAAGCAACATAAGACAAATTCAATATTTGAGTCAGAAACAATCTCACTAGCCATGCAAAGAAGCAGGAAAATATCATTACCCAGGAGAAAAAAAAATCAGTCAATAGAAATAGACTCAGAAATGATAGAAAATGTTGAAATAGCAGACAAGGACTTTAAAATCAGCTGTAAGTGAAAGATTAAATTTTATTTAAAATAGCAGGTATTTTCAACTTATGAAGAGTTTTTAAGGACTTAGGGAAATCCTAATCTATATAAAAGGATACAGAATTATATATACTAATTATGTGAAGTGGGTGAAGATTTTTTTAAATGTATAGAATTCAGGTGACATATTGATAGCAGCTACTACAGTTACATAATGATTATCTTCTCTGCTTTTTTTATACCTCATTATGCTTTCTTAGTGTTCTCCAATAAGCATGGGAAACTTTTATGTCTTTGAAAATGTCTTCCCTTTTTATTCTCATTCTTTTTACTGATAAGAGAAGAATATGATTATAAAAACAATGAGTACTAAGTGACATAATATGAGAAGTTCTAGAATAAAATTAGTAGAAAATTTCTATGGGAATGCCTAGGAAGTACCAACTATATCTTCTCTGGGAAAAATGTAACAGACTTTTCTGAGTGCTTTATAAAAATAGTTCTTAAGGCGGTGTCAGGGTGGCTCAGTCAGTTGAGCGTCTGAATCTTGATATCGGCTCAGATCATGATCTCATGGTCATGGAATCAAGCACCATGTTGAGCTCTGCACTAAGCATGGAATCTGCTTGGGATTCTCTCTCTCTCTCTGCCTCTCCCCTGCTTGTGCATGATCTCTCGCTCTCTCTCAAAATAAACATTTTTAAACATTTTTTTAATGTTTTATTTATTTCTAGGAGAGAGAGAGAGAGACAGCGTGAGCAGGGGAGGGTCAGAGAGAGAGGGAGTGACAGACTCTGAAACAGTCTCCAGGCTCTGAGCTGGCAGTCAGCACAGAGCCCGACGCGGGGCTCGAACCCACGAACCGCGAGATCATGACCTAAGCAAAAGTCGGACGCTTAACCGACTAAGCCACCCAGGCGCCCCTCAAAATAAACATTTAAATAACAGTTATTAGAGTTTTAGGTGTGTATCCTCAAAATATGTTTATTTTTATAAAATTATCAATCTAGATGTTATTCATGATTTATTTTTAGTCCTATTTAGATTAAAAATAAATATTATGGGGACACTTTCATTTCTGAGTAGGATGGAGTAGCTAGTGATAGAACAATGCTCCAGCTAAGAACTAGAAAAATCAGCTAAAATTTTTTTCCCTTCACAGTTTATTGTCAAGTTGGTAAATCAGATAAATTTTAAAAGATCATATGTTTAAAGGCACCAGAGAGTTGTTAAAGTAATAAAGACTAAAAAGATTAAGATACCAGGTAGGGAAAATAAGGCAGAAAATCTGCAACTGCTTTCTCCCTTGGCATTTTTTTTTTTTTTTTTGCTGATTCTGGACACAGGCAAGAGGCAATGGATCTGGGCTTTATCTAAGAACAAAGATATAACTGAGGAACAGAGAAATCAGCAGAGCTTTTGGTAGCCAAATTCTGAAGCCAAATTCTCAAGCTCTGAAGCATGAGGGTGAAGGCTAAAAAGTTAAGCCAAACACCTTGAAAAAAAAAAACACACACAGAATTTCCAGTAGATCCAAGCATCAGGAAACAAAAGAAGTAGCTTCAAGATCAACCTAAGGGAGTGACCCTGTGAACACACCAGGCTTTCATATGAAGGTCATGAAGAACTATGATTTGGGAACAAGAAGAAACCAAAAGGAGACTAAGCCTTACCAAATTTGCAATATAGTCTCAAATCAGATCACTCCTAGATTGAATTAAAGTGTTCAGTTATCTTCCCCATACTCCTATATCTCTATATGTTTAAATAGTAAAACCTCTCCAGAGGAAGATAACATTACCTGAAGCATCTATAATTTTTAAAATATGAAATGTCCAACATCCAACCAAAAATTATCATGGAAAAATACATGGAAAGGTGAAGGATTTCACTAGAGAATTCAAATCCACCAAAAAGGGCAGAACAAAAGCCCAACTTAGAACTAAAAAAATAGGATACCAAATACTCATTAAAGGATTTAAAACACATTATATATAGAAGTTAGAATTAGTAAACTAGAAGGTTAACAAAAAATAACCTAGAGAAGCCAAAAAAAAAAAAAAAAAANCAAAAAAAAAAAAAAAAAAAGAAGAAGAAGAAGAAGAAAGTACATTAGAACATGTGAAACCCAGTGAGGCGAACTTACATTCAGGTAATTGGAGCCCTAGACAACAAGAAATACTCAGTATGTGAACAGATAGTAGCTGAGAAAATTTCAAAACAGGTGAAAACTATCAATTCCTCCATTCAATACTCTCTGTGATCCTCAAGCAATATAAATACAAAGTAAACCACACTGAAGTAGATAACAAATTGCTGAAAATCAAAGACAAAGATAAAAGCTTAAAAGCAGGTATAGTGCTGGGGGAGGTGTGAGGTGCAAGGGGATGGCTCTGTATTTCAAAGGACCAACAATTAAACTAACAGTTGATTTCTCAGAGATCAATGGAAGCCAGAGAATGAAATGGCTTTATTAAAGTACTAAAAGAAAATAACTACCAGTTTACAAACCTATATCCAAAAGGACTTATGAGCTATTTAATCTTGACTCAGAGATTTATAAATACATTTAGGGTCTGTATGACTATCCATTTCCTTTTCTCCCTTTATTTTAGGAAGGAATTTGAAATGCTTTCTGAAAAATTTATATAAGGTACACGATACAGGGTTAGTCACTTAAGCCTGGTGTTTTTTTGTTTTTATGTTTTTGTTTTTGTTTTTTACAAATAGTTTATTGTCAAATTGGTTTCCACATAACACCCAGTGCTCATCCCCACAAGTGCCCTCCTCCATGCCCATCGCCCCCCCACATCCATCAGTCCTCAGTTTTTGTCAGCATTCAAGAGTCTCTCATGGTTTGCCTCTCTCCCTTTCCCCCACCATTTCCACCCTTCTTCTCCCCCTTGTTCCTCAGTTAAGTTCCTCCTAATCCTCCTATACGTGCAAACATATGATATTTGTCCTTCTCTGCCTGACTTATTTCGCTCAGCATAACACCCTCAAGGTCCATCCATGTTGCTACACATGTAAGCCTGGTGTTTTGATTACCTATGACTTTTGCTTATCATGTGTGATCAAGTGGAGATACTTAGAGGAATTACTCTGTATCTTATTCCCATAGTCAGCGATCACTGTGGTGTGAGGAGAGAGGGAAGTGGACAGGGTGAGTTTATTTACACAATGAAGATTTATTTAAAAAGGGTTAACCTTCATCTTCTCTCTTAAAGAAATCTGTTAAAATTTCCCTTTGATCCTTTACTTTACATTCTGTTTCAATCTGTTACTGTGATAGCTAATCTTATTTCAAAATTATTAAGACTAACTTATTGTATGGTCTCCAAAACCAATTGCAGTTATGGTGCTTAATGAATAATAAATTCCTCCAATATAAGTCCAATTCTCTAATGACATGAAAACAAATGGTGGTAATATCAGAAAGAAAAGGAATCCAATCACAATGAAAATGAGCTTCTTCCAAAGGTTAACACTTTTCTAAAATATATTAGAAAAAGAGACAAAATGTTAGCACTTACATCATAAACCAACAGCATTAAAAAATGACTGTCTGTTCCACTAACTTAGAGTCCTTATTTACTCCTTCACTGCTAAATGGCTTGGGGCCCTTACTATAAAGGGATCATTCCTTTGAATACTCCTGCCCCTGGGAGTTTGTCCAGGTTCTATCAGTCTACCCCCTATTATCCTATATTCTGTCATCTCTTGTCTTCTCTCCTGTTCTTCCTTAGTCTCTGCATCTAGACCGTGATTTAAGATTAATTTCCATGTGACACTGTAACTTGACCCCCTTCCTTCTAAGATTGTCCTTGCCTAGGTACCAGGCTTCAAGTCTCATTGTTCTAGGTGCTGCCCACATACCCCCAGCCTACCCCGGGACACCTCATCCGGGCTAAGCCCTACACCTTCCTGTGTGCTTGCATATAAGGTAAATTAAGGACACCTGGGTGGCTCAGTCGGTTAAGTGTCCGACTTTGGCTCAGGTCATGATGTCAGGGTTTGTGGGTTTGAGCCCTGCGTCAGGCTCTGTGCTGACAGCTAGCTCAGAGCTTGGAGCCTGTTTTGGATTCTGTGTCTCCCTCCCCTGTTCACGCTGTCTCTCTCTCTTAGAAATAAATAAAACATTAAAAAAATTTTTTAAAAGGTAAATTAGATAACTGTCAGCTTTGTAGAAGATCAGGTCACTGATTGGCATCAATGAATATATCATTTACTGTTTAGAGAACCCCACAGAAAAAAACCTATATTTACATTTTCAAGCAAAGTTAAGACATTCATCTTGCAATTTAATTTCTTATTTATCACTTTCTTTTTATGATCACTCAAGTCCTTACTCATTTATTATAAAGTCGTCATTCATCCAGCATCTTTTGCCCATATTGCCAGCCAGCCTTATAAGAGATGCCAGGCAAAAGAAAAGGAAAAAAGAGACATATTTTAGGCCTTCACCAAGCTTTGATAAATAAACATTTAGAAAATTTGTTTTTCATTTACATAAAAAATACAATTTCCTTATATTTACATATAATTTACTTCATAACACCAGGGACTGTGAATTCTAAGTACCACAATGACAGGGCTGAGTTTTAAAAACACTATTGCATAAGGAGATTTAGGTTTTTATAGTTATTAGTTGTAGTGGTCACATTAGACCCTGATGTGTACTGTTTTTTCTTTTGTAGGGATACAATTAATACTTGTAGATTATTCTGAACACTAGAAAGGGGGAGGGGTACATGGGGAACTTGGCTTTGGAATCAACCAATGTTGGAAGGGCTCCCAAATAGGAAGCATACCCGCCACCACCCTCCAAGCCCTCCTGGATGATCCAGACAAATTTTAGGGGAAAAAAGGCAGCAGACAGACATTTGGTGTAGATTTTGTGAATTTCATTTTTTGTGGAATCAAGGAGTGTTGAAGCATTCATTTCTCTGTGAGCATAATGAGAATGTCCTCATTTTGTTACATTAAATCACAAGCAGACAGAAGTTGAGCATTTAAAATGGCTGGGAATGTCTTAATTGAATTCTGATAATATCTAGTGTAGTTTTTAAAAGCCTTCCTTGGGAGTGTGGATGGGCAAGATTGTGGAGCTTTGTTTGAGAGGGGAAATGGAATGCGTTGGATTTGGCCATTGTGATACAGTCCCGACATTGATTATGGCCATCTTAACCTGTTTTCAAGGCTTCTGAAGACCACCCCAGGGAGGGTTTGAGGTAAGGATCCTATCATTTCTGTCACTAGGTAGATTTACAGAAGAGGAGAGAAAGTTTGGTGAAGAGGTCCTTGAAAGTATATGCAGATTTCCCTGAGAGGCACAGCAGCAGGCTTGGCTGATCACTTTCTATGTTCTTACGTCCACTGGGTTAACAGAAGAAACAGAAAGCCTGAGAAAGCTGGCTTGTAGTAAGGGCTAAGGGATCCCCACTCCACTTCTTCCCTACCATTGTGTCAAGGTAGGGAACACTCCAGGACCAAGGGCTTAGTGTGTGTACTCAGTGTTTCTACCTCCTGGAAGTTTTTCTTTCTTTGGACTCAGTTATAGGATCAACTCTATCTTCTCAAAATTCATGTTGAAGCCCTAACCCATACTATCTCAGAATGTGACTATATTTGAAGATAGGGCCTTTAAAAAGGTAATTAAGATGATGCCAGTAGAGTGGGTCCTCGTCTAAGTGGTTTCCTCATTAAAATAGATTAGGAAAGACACCAGGGGCTGACATGCACAGGACAGCCTTGTGAAGAGGCAACGTGAGGGCAGCCATTAGCAAGCCAAGGTAAGTGGCTTTAGGAGAAACCAAATCGGTCTGCACCTTGTTCTTGGACTTCCAGTCTCCAGAATGTGAGTAAATAAGTTTCTGTTGTTGAAGCTACCAAATCTGTGGTATTTTATTATGGCGGTCCTAGCTGACTAATACTCTTTTGTCCCACAGGCCATAAGATCTGTATCAATTTAGAGGCTACATTTCCTTGAGACGTCTTAGCCTCTATTCAGTCTTAAGGCAAACACTCTTCTTTTGGTGCTTGCACTTTCCTAACAGGCATTGGTCTAAACCTGCCATTCTTTTCCATTCCTATCAGTTACACATGAATATGGGCCCAGGGGAAAGAACAGCAAAGAAGCCATTTAGGTTTGACTAAAGTTCTTTTTATGATCCATCCTGAGTCACCACAGGATCACAGCCATTTGGTCCAAATACTTCAAAGTTACATAAAGCACCATGGAGTGCTGGTTTTAGCAAAAATGGACAAGATCTTGTAAGCCTATTATCTAAATTTATTATTGTGTATCTTGCCCTAAGCTCAACACAATTCACCTAGCATTCTTTCATTCTATAGGCCTGAGAAACATTGCTGTATCTGACTGTCTTCAATATTCTACTGTACATAGTAGTGGTATGGAGAGAAGCAGAGGAGTTAGATTTAAGCTCTGATGTTTGAAATCTCAATCCTATCTCTATTTGTTTCTATTGTTTTAGATAGTAATAGCCTCCCTACCTTTTCCCACCACAAATGGGATTGTCTTGAGGACCAAATGATACTACTGTAAAATGAAACTACATACTACAAATCTCTGAACAAATACTTATTCACATATGTGACTAAAAAAAAACATTCAGATATTATAATATTCCCCCCACCCCCAAAAGTCCTATAATTATCAGCTGAGGACTAATCACTGGACCCCAAATATTTAAAATATTTTAGGCTTAGTTTCTTGTTCTTACTGCCTCCCTGTCTCTCCATTTATGAAATAAGATTACATAAATCAGTTTTTACATGTTTAACTTTTACAGTGGATAAAGCTGCATTCTGTAGGTCAGACAAGGTAGTAAACAAAATGTATACAACAAAATTTCTGGCCCCTCACTCAAAAATAAAGCTTCTTTACATAATAATATATAACTAGCAATAAAAACAAACTGTTAAATGCTAAAGATGAAAATTCACATGTACCAATAATAATATGAAAGTTTTGCTGGACTCTTAAAAAATAAAAATGGTTAGAAGTTATATGGAATATATACAGTTTTTTCTCTTTAAGATGTTTCGTTACCATGACAAATCCATTTTCACCACTATTAAAGTTCTGTTGACAAGTCTGTGAATGGACAGGAGAGATTTAAAAAGTTTGTGCATGGTTTGTTTAAATTATTAATATAAATATAACAACATGATATCATTGTAGATTCATTATAATAATAATTTAAACATAAGTAAATTATGAAAAAATAATGGAATGCAATTAAGTCATTAGGCTTCATTAAGTAGGTCTTTAAAATACCATCAGAGAGAGGTGTCTATAGTTTTGAAGCTATAGAGATAATATAATTAAAAAAAAACTGTGTAGGGAGTGACATCAGCATCATGGTGGCATAAGATATCTCTTGTTTTTGTCCCCGTTCACCCAACAACAAAAATTTGGCATTTATCCCTGGACAAGAGTACCTTTGAAGGAGTGGTGTGATCCGGCCCCATATGCCAAGGGACCCAGGAGGCATCATGCCCATCTGTGTGCCAGGTAATAGGCAGACAAGACTCAGTCCCAGCTGAGGACCCTCCAGTGGTCTATGACCCATCTGGAACCCCCTTTGGCTGCTGTGCTCTCCAGAGAACACGGACTAAGACAATCGCTCACAGATGAGAGGACCCTGTGGACCCCTCGGTTTCCAGAGGAAACGTTCCAGCACTTCACTGGAGAGAAAAAGAACAAACAAAACAAGTTTGGCCACATATGACTTGATAAGAGGAACAGTTTGACTTTCCCTGTATCACTTCTACCCCAAGGTGGCCCAGCTGAGGGCCAAAAAGGATCTTTCTCTGTCTATGTTTACCCTGTGGAGGAAAGAGAAAGCACGGGGGTGAACACTCGAGTTTCTCTACCCGTGTGGGATGCTGCCAAAGGTGATCATTTCTCTCTTATCCCGTGCAGAGGACTGAATTGTGAGCTATGTGACTGGGGGCAAGGGGGTGTGGGGAGAAGCTGGAGAGAACTCTTTGGGCATCAAAGGCACACAGATCCTAGCTGTGTCTCAGATTCCATCAAGAAGCCCATGCCTGACCACCGGGAATGAATGGCTCACCAGCCCACAGCCCTACCCCAGTGCTCTGTGTCTCACCCACACATTCTCCCTACCTTATGGCCAGCTGCCTGTGTACATTTCTGACATCAGCATGAGCAGGCTGGTTACTGAGCAAGAGCAGAAAGCCAGCCAAATATGTGGACCAGACAGAGACCACAAATTTGAGCTTTGGTGTCAGCTTTGGAAGAACAAAAGAGAGGCTGTCAGCACTCAGCTGGATGTGTTGAGTCTCCAGAGAAGGCACACTAGCTTAAGCATTCTGCCACAAGAGCGAGCAATAAGCATCAACAGGTACTCACTTACAAGGTCTGAGATAGCCTGGAACCTCCTGCAAGAGTTGACAGAAAGCATTTCCATCCCAAAGTTAGTAACACTGGAGGAGGTGATGGCTATTTCAAATAAGACAGCAACGCAAAACTTCAAAGCACATGAAAAATCAAATTAACGTGACACCACTAAAGGATCACACAAATTTCCTAGTACCCAACCCCAAAGACACAGTGATCTGCAATTTACCAGATAAAGAATTTTAAAAGTGAAAAAGACAAGAGAAGACAAATGCCGGCTAGGATGTAGAGAATAAAAAGCCCTTATGCACTGTTGGTGGGAATGTAAACTGGTGCAGCCACTCTGGAAAACAGTATGGAGGCTCCTCAAAAAATTAAAAATAGAACTACCATATTATCTAGCAATCCTACTGCTGGGATATGTCCAAAGGAAGAGATAACAATCTCAAAGAGATATTACACTCTCATGTTCACTGCAGCATTACTCACAATAGCCAAGGCATGGACACAACCTAAGTGTCTGTTGACAGATAAGTGGATAAAGATATACACACATACAGTGAATTATTATTCAGCTATGAGAAGGAAGTAAATACTGCCATTTGCAACAACATGGATAGACCGTGTGGGCATTATGCTGAGTGAAATAAGTCAGACAGAAAGATAAAGAGTTGACCCTTGAACAGCACCAGTTTGAACATCACAAGGTCCACTTGTATGGGGGTTTTTTACAGTACAGTACCACAGATTGGTGCACACCTTAAACTTATATAATGTTATATGTCAGTTATATCTCACTAAGGCTGGAAAAATCCTGTATACATGTTTGTGTAAACATCGAGAAAATTCTGGAAGGATATATAATGAACTGTTCAGCTTAGTGATTAATTATATGGTCAGAGTCCCATTCATATGCCCCATGCTTCCATTCTCCCAAAAGTAACCACTGTACTGACTTATACAGGAATCACTTCCTTGCATTTCTTAATGGCAGTGGTTCTTAAAGCATGGACTGCAACTTCCAGGAGCCCCAAAACCTTTTGGCACATCTACAAGATCAAAACTGTTTTCATAATAATACCGAGACATAATTTGCCTTTTTTACGGTACTGACATTTGCACTGATGGTGTGAGAGAGATGGTGCTAAAACTGCTGACGCCACAGATATCAAGGCAATGGCAGCTGACTGTACAAGCCGTCAGTACATTCTTGAACATTAGGCATGCGTGGATAGAAAAAAAAAGGCAGCCTCACTTAGGAATGTCTTCATCTAGTAATTTAAAATTTTTATTAAGTTTTGAGCCTTGAGTACATGAATTTTTAATATTCTGTGAAATCAATTTTTTTTCTGAATATTAATTTAGTATTCTGGAGAAAATGAGAATGTATGCTTATCACACTTCTGCTGCTTACTGAGGTATTGTGCTTTTCCTAAAGAATACTTTATCAACAAAAGCCTTTGAGCTTTTCGCACTCAATAATTTTTAAGAGTGGAAAGGCATCTTGAGACCAAAATGTCTGAGAATTACTGCTTTATGGTTTTATCACCATATGTGGATCCCTACACACTTTAATTTAGCTTGTTCATTTTTTAACCTGATATAAGTTTTACAGCTTCTCCTTTTTAAAAATGTTTATATATTTTTGAGACAGAGAGAGAGCATCAGTGGAGGAGGGGCAGAGAGAATTCCAAGGAGGCTCCATGCTGTCGGCATAGAGCCCGATGCAGGGCTTGAACTCACGAGTTGTGAGATCATGACCAGAGCCAAAATCAAGAGTCAGACGCTTAACCAAGTGAGCCACCCAGGCACCTCCCCTCCTCCTTTTTTAAAATGTTTATTTATTTTGAGAGACAGAGTACGTATACTCACAAGTATACATGCAGGGAAGGGGCATAGAGAGAGAGGGAGAGAATCCCAAGCAGGCTCCACGCTCAACTCAGAGCCTGATGTGAGTCTCAATTTCACAACCATGAGATCATGATCTGAGCCGAAGTCAAGAGTCTGATGCTTTACCAACTGAGCCACCCAGATGCCCCTCCCCTCCTCCTTTTAAAAACAGGTTTAACTGACAAAAATAAACTTTGGACAATTTCATAAGTTTTGACATATGTATCCAACTGTGAAACCACAATTATAATTAAGATAATGAACTTGTCTACCAACTCTAAAAGTTTCTTCATTTCCCTTGATGGTCTATCCTACCCAGCTCGCCTACCCTATCCTTACCTCTGACCTCAGACAAACAGGTCTTTCTGTCACTCTACATTAGCTTGCATTTTCTAGAATTTTCTGTAAATCAATCATATGGCATGCAGTCTTTTTTTNTCTTTTGTAAGAATAATTACTTGAGGTTTATCCATGTTGTGGAGTGTTATAAATAGTTCATTCCTTTTCTTGATAAGTACTGTTCCACTATATAATACATATATATTCATTCACCTGTTGATGGAAGTTTCAGTTGTTTCCAGTTTTGAGCTATTATAAATAAGGCTGCAATGAATATTTATGTACTAATCTTTGTAAGGATGTATGCTTTCATTTCTTTTAAGTAAACACCTAGTGACGAAATGGCTAGATTATAAAGTAGATGCACACTTAATTTTTTAATTGCCAAAATCTGTTTCTAAAGGTGACTGTACCATTTTATGTTCCCACCAGCAGTGCATGAAAGTTCCAGTTCCTCCATGTCCTTGCCAACAGTCGGTGTGGTCAATCTTTTTCTTTTGAAATGTTACGTTAGGTGTGTGTGGGTATCTCACTGCAGTATTATCTTGCATTGTCCTAATGACTAATACTTGGGATTTTTTTCTTAGCATTTTTTAATGTGCTTGTTTGCCTGGTGTATATCTTTACTGGTAAAAGTGTTTAAGCCTTTTTCCCCTTTAAACATATGGAATTGTTACTGAATTTTATTTTTTTTAGTATATGTGCTGCCAAAGCAAGCACAGAATTTTAAGAATTCTTAAATATTCTAGATGCACATCCTTTCACTGGGTGTATAATTTGCAAACATTTTCTCCCAGTTTGCTGTTAGTCCTTCTATTGTTTTAACAGTTTCCTTTGAAAGGCAGACATGTTTCAAGTTTTAATCTTAAGTATTAGTCAGCCTTTAGGTCAGTGTTTCTTAAGCTTTTGTGTGAGTCTTTACCACCTGCAGGGCTTGTTAAAACAGACTCATGGGACTCATACCAGAGTTCCTGATTCAGTACTCATGGATGGGGGCTGAGTACCTGCATTTCTAGAAATTCCCAGATAGCATTAATGCTGCTATTCCTGGGACCATACTTCGAAAGCCAGCCATCTAGATCAGAGTTTCTCAGCCTTGATACTAATGACATTTTGGACCCAATACTTCTTTGTTGTGAGGGCCTGTCTTATGCATTATAGGATATTTAGGGGCATCCCAGACTTGACCACCTAGATGCCAGTAGCACTTCCTCCTGAGTTGTGACAGTCTAATATGCTTCTAGACATTGCCAAATGTCCCTCTTGGAAGGCAAAAAATCACTCCAGTTAAGAACCATTGGCCTAGATCCATGGTTCTCAACCTTGTTGCACATGAAATGACTTGCAGAGCTTTAAAAACCATTGATGGAGCACCTGGGTGGCTCAGTCGGTTGAGCATCTGACTTCGGCCCAGTCATGATCTCATGGTTCATGAGTTCGAGCCCTGCATCAGGCTCTGTGCTGACAGCTCAAAGCCTGGAGTCTGCTTCAGATTCTGTATCTCCCTCTTTCTCTACCCCTCCCCCACTTGTACTCTGTCTTTCAGAAATGAATAAACATTAAAAAAATAATAATAAATAAAACAAAAAGTACTGAGGCTTCACCTTCAAAGATTCAGGCCAAGTTGGCTCAGAGTGGAGCCTAGGCATAGAATTTCTTCAAGCTCACAGGTGATTATATTGTACAACCAAGCTTAGAATCACTAGTCTAAATTTTAGTTACCTGAGCAGATCTTACAGTGGCCATACACCTCCAAAAACAACACAAGAAAAAACAAAGAAAGTGACACTCCACATTCTGAAGGGCTCCCTTCCCCCAGAGTAAGGACTTTGATTACATCAATTAACAGGATTCTCACCTTGCCTACCTACTCCCAATGGGCTCTCTGAACAGGATCCCATCTTTATGTTCCTTTATAGAAAATAAAATACAGTTGGCCCTTAAACAAGGTGGGGGGGCGGCTAGAGGTGTTGACCACATACAGTGGGAAACTCATATAACTTTGGACTCCCCCCAAATTTAACTACTAATAGCCTACTGTTGACCAGAGGCCTTACTGATAACAGTCAACTAACACATATTTTGTGTGTTATATGCATTGTAAACTGTATTCTTACAAGAAAGTATTTAGGGAAAAGAAGATGTTATTAAGAAAATCATAGGGAAGAGAAAATATATTTACAGTACATACAGAAAACACTCTGCCTATAGGCGGTGTACCCAGAGGTCCCTCAGATCTGTCTCTTGCTTCAACAGTATTTGGGCAGAACAGGCCCAGGGATGCCCCTCTTCCAGGCTCCCACCTCCCTCCAACCTCTTTTCCGGTCACAACCTTCACAACTGTCTTCTCAGCACCCTCTGTCTATGGGACCGGCCAACACTGTTTTCTGAGCTTAGCTTATTGCCGATCAGCCATGAGCCCCCAGATTCATCAGAATTATCCCACTCAGGTGGAGGCCACCATCAGCTACCTGGTCAGCATGCATCTGCCGGCCTCCTACGCCTCCCTCTCTGGGCTTCGGTTTCAAACCCCAGGATGTGGCTCTGGAGGCTGTGGGCTGCTTCTTCCATGAGTTGGCTGAGGAGAAACACACGGGCGCCAAGCCTCTCTTGATGCAAAACCAGCACAACAGCCACGCCCTGTCCCAGGACTGTCTAAGCCAGCCCAGGATAAGGGGGGTAAAAGCCCAAACACCACGGAAACTGCCAAGGTCCTGGAGACTCACCTGAAGCAGGCCCTTCAGGATCTGCATGCCCTGGGCTCTGCCCTGGCAGACCACATCCCTGTGACTCTGTGGAAAACCACTTCCTGGAAGAGGAGGGACGCTGCATCAAGAAGACAGGGACCACCTGACTAAGCTCCGCAGGCGGGCCAGGCCCCAGGCTGGGCTGGAAGAGGATCTCTCGGAAAGGCTCACTCTTCCGTGTGACTGGGGGCCTCCTGAACCCAGCAGCCCTTCAGGGGCCCCTCTGGCATCCTCCTGGCATCATGGTTTCTGCCTGATTATCGCAGCCCCCATACAGCTCTTTAACCACCCTCGAGCCCTCGCCTAACTCGCCTAAGCAGTGGACCAAATGGAAACAATAAAGCTTTCACAGTAAGGAGAAAAAAAAAAATACTCTAGCCCTCCCCCCACCCCCCAAAAGTATAAGTGGACCCACGCAGGTCAAACATGTGTTGTTCAAGGGTTAACTATAGCTTCTTGAAGAATGTGTACAACTTAGCAATTTGGTAATAAAGTATTCCATTTTTAAATAAAGAACTGTGTTTCTAATTTTTTAAAAAGAGTAAAACCTGTGCTAATTACTCAGGCAAACACACACGTTTCAACTTGATATGCAGACAAAGCTTTGCACCTCTTAGGGAAGTGTCTGCACAGCCACTAATTCTTTGAGTAATCTTGGGTAAGTCATTCAGCCTTCATAAAATGTTTTCTTCTGCTGTAAAATAAAGGAGTTGGCTAACTGACTTTGAGAACATTTAGGTCATACCAATTCACCACTGCTTATAAGTTAAATGATTACAGGCAAATCACCTAAGAGGAAACAGACGGTCTCTTGAATGCTGGATTTTCGCATTTCTGTTTCTCTTTTTTTTTTTTTAATGTTTTATTTATTTCTGAGAGAGAGAGAGAGACAGCGTAAGCAGGGGAGGGTCAGAGAGAGAGGGAGACACAGAATCTGAAACAGGCTCCAGGCTCTGAGCTGGCAGCCAGCACAGAGCCCGACGCAGGTCTCGAACTCATGAATCATGTTATCATAACCTAAGCCGAAGCTGGACGCTTAACCGACTGAGACACCCAGGCACCCCTCGCTCTTCTGTTTCATAACACATGGGGACTTGCTTTTTCTACTCCTACAAATTTCATTCAACATGAATCCAATAAATATAAAATGTCAGGTGCCTCGTCAATCCAAGGTTGTGAATCCATATAATATATATATTTTTGAAAACAAAATTTATCTACCAGATATGTGTGTGTGTGATTATGTGGAGAGAGAAAACTTACCTCATTTATTCCCTTATATTTAAGGTAGTGTACGAAACTTTCAAATGGCAGAGAAATTAATTTATCAGTATGTTTAATGAATATGATAGAGGAATTCCAATTGCAGCAAAGACAACACAAAACATCTGTCCACCAGCAGTTCTAGGAAACATTGTTCCAAAACCTGATAAAAGAAGAAAAGATAAATTCAATGCCCCTCAAAATATGGCAACTTGGGCTTTGAGAGCAAATGTTTAGTCGTTGGTACTCTAAGAGGCCTAGCACACACAGCACATATTAAAAACAAAACAGGGGCACCTGAGTGGCTCAGTCAGTTAAGCGTCTAACTTCAGCTCAGGTCATGATATCACTGTTCGTGAGTTCGAGCCCCGCGTCAAGCTCTGTGCTGACAGCTCAGAGTCTGGAGCCTGCTTCAGATTCTGTGTCTCCCTCTCTCTGTTTCTCCCCCACTTCGACTCTCTCTCTCAAAAATAAACATTAAAAAAACAAAACAAACAAAAAACATGATAATTCAGATTTCAGTCTAAGAAAGTAATGAAGACATGTGAGCGAAAACAAAAAACATTTTTCACAGTATCAGTATTACAAATTTAAAAACAATTGGAATCAGTATATGTGCTCAGTAATAAAGGAGCCTGACCATGTACAATATGGTATATCAATACAATGAAATATTGTGAAATTTTTAAGGATTATAACGAAGTATATATGACTAGAAAGACACGAAGGACATATTGCTCTGAGAAAGCCCTCTAAAACTGATCATTGTCATTTATATATGAAGAACTTTCTAAGACAAAAGGTTGATAGTTAAGGTATGCAGAACTGTGAGATTATGCTTAATTGTTTAAAAATTTTGGTTTTCTATGTATCCAAGTTTTACATGTAGCACATTCTACTTTTGCAAGCAAACCAGAAAGTGAAGAGCATTCACTTTAGGAATCAACTCATTTTTAAAATGCGTGCTGCAGTTTATGAGCTCAGGCCTTCACTCAGATTCCTTTGAGCCTTTTGGTATACTCATTCCCAGGTGATGTAAGTATCAAGGGTGAAGGCAGCGTCTCCTCTCTCAAGAGGTGCCCTTAGCCCAGTGGAGGTGCCGCACCTCATCTTGGGAGGTACAAGTACCAATAGCTGACTGACAGAGGGTTATAAAATCACATTTTGTGGGAGCACGGCGTGGCTCAGTCGGATAAGCGTCAGGCTTCAGCTCAGATCATGATCTCATGGTTTATGAGTTTGAGCCCCACATCAGGCTCTCTGCTGTCAGTGCAGAGCCTGCTTCAGGTCCTCTGTCTACCTCTCTGCCCCTCTCCTGCTTACATGTATGTGCTCTCTCTCTCTCTCTCAAAAATAAACATTAAAAAAAAATTTGTGGTGCAATTTAATAATAAATTATCTGTGGTACAATCCCTGCATCAGAGTTACTCTGTTGGATTAGACTAACGTATATGGTTATACATCCATTTGTTGATTTATCAATTTTAGGAATTGATATTATTGATTTAGTAATTGATATCAATTTACTAATTGATAATAATTTAATATTTTGTAATTCAAAGGGATTCAACTCCTATAACCATCTTCTTCCATGTCCCCAAGTTTGGTATTTATATTATCACTTTTCATTCTTTTATATTTACCTTTGTACTTAAAAAAAAAAACACCCCTGTTTAGGGGTGCCTGGGTGGCTCAGTCATTTAAGTGTCTAACTGTTGATTTTGGCTCAGGTCATGATCTCATGGTTTGTGAGTTCAAGCTCTGGGTCTAGCTCTGTGCTGCAGCTCAGAGCCTGCTTGGGATTCATTCGCTCTCTCTCTCTCTCTCTTCCCCCCTCCCCAACTCATGCTCTCTCTCTTTCTCAAAGTAAATAAACTTTAAAAATACCATTGTTTTAATATTCTTTATAAAATTTTGATTCCTGATATTGTAATAAGGAGTTTATCTCCCCTATTATTTTTTTCTCCCTCTTTCCTTCCCTTCGTAATCATTCCACATTCTGGGTTTTTTAAAAAGGTATTTATTTAGGGGCGCCGGGTGGCTGAGTTGGTTAGGCGTCCAATTTCGGCTCAGGTCATGATCGCACAGTTTGCGGGTTTGAGCCCCAGGTCGGGCTCTATGCTGACCGTTCAGAGCCCGGAGCCTGTTTCAGATTCTGTGTCTCCCTCTCTCTCTGACCCTCCGCTGGTCACACTGTCTCTCTCTCAGAAATTAAAAAAAAACTTTAAAAATGTTTATTTATTTTGAGGGGGGAGGGGCAGAGAGAGAGAGGGAGATAGAGAGAATCTCAAGCAGGCTCTGAGCTATCAGTACAGAGCAAGACTTGAGGCTCAAACTCATGCACAGTGAGACAGTGGCCTGAGACAACATCAAGAGTCAGCCTCTCAACCAACTGAGCCACCCTCTGGTTTCTTTTTTATATCATCCTCTGTGATAGCATTTGCACTCTGTTCAGCAGCTACAACCTACCTGTTTGGGGAACTCCTTATTCTAAGAAAAATAAATTTAAACCTCATTCATGGGTCCTTTTTTGCCACGAGTTGATGATGCAGCTTTTGGGGGAGTGGGAGAAGAGAACTAAGTCCCAATTGACTTATTTGGGCACATTTTTCTAGCTTTGAAGATTTTTTGTTGAGATGGGATGGGGGGAACAACTTTTGTTACACCCCACACTTTCTGGTTCAGAATCTGTACTTTTAAGTCACGATTTTAAGAGCTCCAAATGTAGGAAAGAAGAAAAAAATGTCCTTTTCACAGTCATGAATATTGACAGCTTCCCTTTTTTATCTTTTTTAATGTTTATTTCTAGGAGAGAGAGACAGCGTGAGCAGGGGAGGGTCAGAGAGAGAGGGAGTCACAGACTGAAACAGGCTCCAGGCTCTGGGCTGGGAGTGAGCACAGAGCCCGATGTGGGGCTTGAACCCACAAAGCGTGA
>NW_027527551.1:5463215-5586170 GCF_008692635.1 Crocuta crocuta | reverse complement strand
CCCGACATGGGGCTCGAACCCACGAACCGCGAGATCATGACCTAAGCGAAAGTCGGACGCTTAACCGACTAAACCACCCAGGCGCCCCTTCCCTTTTTTTTTTTATCTTAGTTGACCTAGTTCTGGAAGAATATTTGTCCCTTTAAACTACTTTATTTCATTAAACCTAAGATACCAGCCATTTAAAGGCATGGACAACGATGCTCAGCATCCCTCCTCATCAGGGAAATACAAATCAAAACCACACTGAGATACCACCTCACACCAGTCAGAGTGGCTAAAATTAGCAAATCAGAGAACTCTAGATGCTGGCGAGGATGTGGAGAAACGGGCACCCTCCTACACTGTTGGTGGGAATGTAAACTGGTACAGCCCCTCTGGAAAACAGTGTGGAGGTTCCTCAGGAAACTAACAATAGAACTCCCCTATGACCCAGCAATAGCACTGCTAGGAATTTACCCAAGGGATACAGAAATGCTGATGCATAGGAGCACATGTACCCCAATGTTCATAGCAGCACTCTCCACAATAGCTAAAACATGGAAAGAGCCTAAGTGTCCATCAACAGATGAATGGATCAAGAAGATGTGGTTTATCTATACCATGGAATACTACATGGCAATGAGAAACAATGAAATCTGGCCATGTGTAGCAACATGGATGGACCTTGAGGGTGTTATGCTGAGCGAAATAAGTCAGGCAGAGAAGGACAAATATCATATGTTTGCACGTATAGGAGGATTAGGAGGAACTTGACGGAGGAACAAGGGGGAGAAGAAGGGCGGAAATGGTGGGGGAAAGGGAGAGAGGCAAACCATGAGAGACTCTTGAATGCTGACAAAAACTGAGGACTGATGGATGTGGGGGGGAGGAGGGATGGGCATGGAGGAGGACACTTGTGGGGATGAGCACTGAGTGTTATGTGGAAACTAATTTGACAATAAACTATTTGTAAAAATAAAAAAAAAATAAAGGCATGGACAGTATGTACGCAGTCCCTTATGCAAAACATTTATAAAATATTTACATCCACAGTAAAAAAAAAAAAGAAAGAAGAAAGAAAGAAAGAAAGAAAGAAAGAAAGAAAGAAAGAAAGAAAGAAAAAGAAAGGCACAATATCTACCTATGGTAGATATGATGATTAAAGAAGTTAAGAAAGAAATTTCTAAACGCCCAAAAGGAGACACTAGTCTTATTTCCTAGGGGAGGCATTCCTGATAAGATAAGTCATTGTCTGCAAATTAAGAGAAAAAACAAAAACCAAAGTTTGGGGTTGTGTAATTTACATTTCTTCAAGTAGAACACTAAAGAAAATTAGTTTCATTTAGTAGGGTTAAAACCAACCCCATATTTAACTGGGTCAAGTTAGAAATTTTCCTTAGGCCCAGGTGAAATAGAAATGCTTAGGATGATCATTTGTGATGAAGAAACTTAATTTGTTTTGGGGGTGTCATACCATTAAGAAGTTGTATGTGGGTTAGAAATGACTATAACAATATTTCTGGAGGAAATTTGTGAGAATGTGTATATAAATTTAGCATAAGGATTATAATGTTAATAAAGTTCAATTATTTTAAAGTAATTAGCAAATCTGGGTCATAGATAGCTACAGACAGACTTCTGGCTTAAGCAAACTGAAATCATGAGAGATAAAAGAAAAATGATATAAGAGCACAGTAATTTTATCATATCATTGGAGAATAAGAAAGGAGTTCATGACAGAGCCAGCAATTTCTGAAAAGTTTAAAATACATAGAATTTTGTTGGTGAAAGAGCCTTGGCCAAATCTAAATCTAAAATAGTAATAATGGGGTGCCTTGGAGGCTCAGTTGGTTAAGCGTCCAATTCTTGATTTCAGCTCAGGTCATGATCTCATAGTTTGTGAGTTTGAGCCTTGTATCGAACTTTGTGCTGCCCGTATGGAGCCTGCTTCAGATTCTGTCTCTCCCTCTGTCTCTGCCCCTCCCTCCTCCTTCTCTCTCTCTTAAAATAAATAAACTTTAAAACAAAACAAAAACCAAAAATGGACTTCTTTTTTTAGGCTACCTAGATATTTCTTTTCCAGAAAGTTAAATTATATAATTATTTTTCTTCCATTAGAAATCCAATACAAGTTAGTATTNTTTTTTTTTTTTTTTTTTGGTTTCAATCTTTTAATGTATTGTTGCCTGCTTTACATAAGGATAATACTGATGTTACCACAGAATTTAAAGACTAAAATAATTCTGGCCAGAGTACATTCACATCTGGATGACCATAGCTTAATTTTTGATTTTTGATTTAGCCAAGTCTCAGTAACACCTTTCCAGACAGATATATGTCCTACTATGGAGGACCTGGGTCCAGCTTTGGCTCAGGTCATGATCTCATGGTTCATGAGATAGAGCCTCACATTAAGCTCTGCACCCAGCATGGAGCCTGCTTGGGATTCTCTCTGTCCCTCTCCTCCTGCCCCTCCCCTGCTCATGTGTCCTTGCTCATGCATGCACTCCATCCCTCAAAAAATAAGTAAAGAGTAATAGTAGTGACCTGTTCAAGAGGTCTTAATTCTCTAAACACTCCTGAGAAACTGCAAATACAGAGTGAGGGCAAAAGTGGGAAGTGTTAGAATGAGAAGAATACTTCAAAGATTTTTTTCTGTGCTTCCTGATTCTTTATGAAATGTCAGAATAAATCTGATACTAATATATTAAAAGTAGACATGAATAGCAGAGGTATAAAGGAAGGAGAGAAGGAATAAAGGAAGGACATTATAAACTGCCTATAAATATAGATTCGCAAATTCTTAATAAAATCTAGCAGAGTTATAAAAGAATACATTATGACTAAAAGAATGTACTAAAGTTGAACAATACAAAATCACTAAAAACATAATAAATTTAATAGAAACATATATAATAATATAACAATAAAGATGAAAGCGTGTGTTAACCATTTTAATTAGTACAAAAATAGATGAAATAGTTTTAGGGTAATATTTTATAAGTTAGAAATAGGAACAAAATTTTTTTTTAAGGAACAAAATGTTTTAATTTGATAAAATAAGACACTATAACAAACCCCAGCAGCTTCATGTTTAATAGTGAAATATTGGAGGTATTCTATTTAAAGCCAAAAGCAAGATAAGTATACCATTATGGGAGTCACAGATAAATCTAAAAGCAAAATTAAAATCCTAAAATTTCAAATATTGTAATAGTTGGGCACAAAGTATAAAATATGTTTAAAATGCTTAATGAAACAAAAAAATTAGAGACAGGTAGGAATACAATATTATCAAGAAACACGAAACAAATTTAAAGAGGATAAAATAGAACTTCCAGAAAGGAAAACTAGAATTCTTAAAGTTAAAAATTCAAAACACTAGAAAAGAAGATGGAGCCAAGAAGAAAATAAGGAAAGATATGTCTTATTGTATTACTCAAAATTCAGCAAAAAAGACAAAATAGCAGAGAATATAAAAGAGGGATTAAGAGAAGACAGAGGAGAGAAATAATAGGAAATCACATTGGTCATTTAAAAAAAATTAATGGAGGGGCGCCTGGGTGGCTTANAAAAAAAAAATTAATGGATTTCCCAGAATCGGTAAGAGAAATAGCTATGAAGATCCAGGAGGAAAACCCCAAGCAAGATAGAAACAAAAGTCACAAATGGACGGTTAAATTAAAACTGAAAAACAGCAGAGATCAAGAGAAACTCACAAAATCAGAGAAAGTAGTCTCTGATCCCAGAGAGAAAAGATAATTACCTACAATAGTATAGGAAACTAGATCGACAAAAGAAGTCTTAAAAACAGCTGAAGGAAGCCATGAAATAGTGAAATAATGTCTCCTATATTCTGAAAGAAAACAATTGTCCACCTAGTATTGCATACTCTGCTAAAATATAGTTCAAGAAAGGTGTGATGAATATACATTTAGACCAAAACAAAACAAATAAAGAGTGTTTTCACTAGCAGACTCTCACAAGAGAAATATATTAAAGATATATTTCACAGAAGAATGAAGCTGGATCACTTTCTTACACCATCCATGAAAATAAATTCGAAATGGATGAAAGACCTAAACGTGAGATAGGAAACCATCAAAATCCTGGAGAAAATAGGCAGCAACGTCTTTGATCTTGGCCCCAGCAACTACTAACTAGACACGTCTCGGGAAGTGAGGGAAATAAAAGCAAAAATGAACTATTAGGACCTCATCAAGATAAAAAGCTTCTGCACAGCAAAGGAAACCATCCACAAAACTAAAAGGCAAATGGCAGAATGGGAGAAGATATGTACAAAAAAAAGGGTTAATATCCAAAATTTATAAAGAACTTACCAAACTCAACACCCAGAAAACAAGAAAATCCAGAGATGAAATGGGCAGAAGACATGAATAGAGCCCTTTCCAAAGAAGACATCCAGGTGGCTAACAGACACACGACAGGATGGCTAAACATCACTCATCATCAGGGGAATACAGATCAAAGCGACGATGAGGTACCACCTCACACCTGTCACAATGGCTAAAATTAACAACTCAGGCAACAGCAGATGCTGGCGAGGATGTGGAGAAAGGAGAACCCTTTTTGCACTGTTGGCGGGAATGCAAACTGGTGCAGCCCCTCTGGAAAACAGTGTGGAGTTTTCTCAAAAAATTAAAAATAGATCTCCCCTATGACCCAGCAATTGTCCTACTAGGTATTTATCCAAAGGATACAAAAATGTTGATTTCAAGGGCACATGTACCCCAATGGTTATAGCAGTAGCCAAGTTCTGGAAAGAGCCCAAATGTCCATCAACTAATAAATGAATAAAGAAGATGTGGCATAAATATATATGTATATGCAATGGAATATTACTCAGGAATCAAAACGAATGAAATATTACCATTTGCAACAATGTGGATGGAACTAGAGTGTATTACACTATGCAAATAAGTCAGGCAGAGAAAGGCAAAACATGATATGGTTTCATTCGTGTGTGGAATTTAAGAAACACAACAGATGACCATAGGGAAAGGGAAGGAAAAATAAGATAAAAACAGAGAGAAAGTGGCAAACCATAAGAGACTCTTAAATATAGAGAACAAACTGACAGTTGATGGAGGGGTTGTGCGTCGGGGGGATGGGCTAAATGGGTGATGGGCGTTAAGGAGGGCACTTGTTGGGATGAGCACTGGGTGTTATATGTAAGTGATGAATCACTGAGTTCTACTCCTGAAACCAATCCTACACTGTATGTTAACTAACTTGAATTTGGATAAATAAATTTAAAAAAATAAATATAATGACATTTAGTATTCATACAATAAAAATATATATTTCACTAGGAAAATTATTCCTGAAGGAGCCTCTGAGATGAAGAATTAATAAAGAAACCAATAAAATGTGGGCAAATCAGAACAGAAACTACGTGTACAATAATACATACGAGAGTTTTAAAAATGAGATTGAACAAGAACACTCTGGGATGACATGTTAGATGAGAACAGCGTGGTGGTAATCAGAGGTATAATACCCCAAGACACAGACTGTAAGCATTAAGAGAAGGGAAGCAAATGAAATAAGCACAACGCACAGATGGTTTGGAAGTAATTTCTAGGATGGGACACAGAGAGAGGGATCCCCACAGAGCACAATGATGTTGCTGAGTTGAGGAGACAGAGACTGGATTCCAGTAAAGCTGAGGTGGCTACAGTTGGTGGGCAGAGTTTCACAGAGGAGGAAGCTACACAGAGAATGAGTTCTACGTATCTACTCTGAATCTTCGGCGGGCTGCAAAACATTCTGCACATGAAAAGGACGAAACTTTCTCAGTCTGGTCAAAAACAATTTGCCGAGTGTGGCAGACAGACTCTCAAAGTGGCCCTGATGGTCTAGTGTTCATGCCCTGAGTGATCCCTTCCCTTTAACAGTGGGTAGGACCTATGATTTATTTCTAGTGACACGCAATACATCAAAGGTGCCAGGACACCATGATCCCACTGATATGATTAGATCAAATGAGACTGTGTGTTGGTCTTGCCAGTCTTTCTCTACCTTGGTGGCATTGAAGAAGGGAGCTGCCACGTTCTGAACTGCCATGGGCAGACCACCACTCTAAAACTGGGATCCTTGGTCTGACAGCCTGAAGGAACTAAATGTAGCAAAACTACATGAGTTCGCAAGCAGGTTTGTCCTCAGTCGAGCATTGGATGAGACCACACCCCTGTCTGACACCTTGACTGTAGTCTTGCCAAGGACTCAGCTAAGCTGCATTGAGACCCCTGACCCATAGAAACAGATAATAAATATGCGTTAAGTTTGTGTTAATGTTGTTATGCAGCAACAGTTAACTAATGTATTGGGAAAAAATAATTAGTGGGGCCGGTAAACTGGAATATTCCTAGAGTTCACTCCAGGTTAAGGATTGTTGGAGTTTTCTCAGCTAGGGTGAACAGGCTTTATTGTATGTTTAGGACATTCAGGAGAGAACCCAAAAAGGCCGGGACTGAGAAGCGCACCACAATTTGCTCCAGAAAACTGGCTACTTTAAACCTAAAAGGAGCTTAAGACAAATCTTTAAAGGATTAAAGTAATGTTTAAGTAACTTACTTAATTGCCTGTCATAGAACATTAAGGGATTTAAAGGAATATAATAAAACCAAGCATCTCGAAACAATTTGTAATATCTACCATCTAATTTTTAAAAATTAATAGACATACAATGAAGCAGGAAAATGCAACCCATTACCAAAAGAACAGCTACTCAAGAGAAACAGACCCATAAATAATAATTCCATTAAAGTGATGGAATTAGGAGACAAGGACCTTAAAAGGACTAATATAAATATGCTCAAAGATGTAAGGAACCATTAACTTAATGAGGAGAGAAATGGAACATTTAAGAGGTAACCAAACAAAAATTCTAGAAATGAAAAATAAAATATCCAAAAAAAGAATATTTCACTGGATGAGCTTTTCAGCAAAAGAAAAGGTTAATAAACTTAAAGATACGGCAGTAGATTTTATCCAAACTATCATAAGCAATGCAAACCAGAAGACTCTGGAACATTTTTAAAGTGCCAGACTAGAGTTATATGTCCAATAAAAATGTCTTTTTCAAAATGGCAAAACAAAAATTTTTTCAGACAAATAAAACCCAAGAGGATTTATCACCAGATTTTTGTGAATCTTCATATGCTTAGTACTTCTGGATTGGATTGTCTACATTTGAAACCCTGAGTCTAGTTTAAATCTTATGGAGGATGTTGATATTTTCACATTAGTAGGAAATCTACCTGTTTGGATTCAGACTGCAAATTCCAACTCACATCCTATGGAATGTGTTCACCTCCCACGGCCTCTGCAGTATCATTTGGACCTGTCCCACATGTCCATCACTCAGGGGTCAGACTGAGACATAGACTCAGGCCTACCCACTAGTTCAGTTCTCAAAGTCTTTGATGTGCAAATTAGGATCAGATACATGCATGTGCATGGCAGGGCGAGTCCAGATCTTAAGCAATTTTATAGATTCATTTTCCCAAACAGTTTCCTCTTTGTGATCTCATTTCTTATTCCTGGGGTCTCCCCTTTGTGGTCACCCAGCCAGAAACCAACCACTACTTCCTTGATTGCCAAATGGTGGGAACAGAGAAAGAAAGAGGAAAAGTTAGAGGATTTGACTCTGGCCTTGGAACTATAACTTCAGGGAACAGAGGCTGTTTTCCCTCCCTCAGAATTTTGCCTCTTGTGGCTTCCTGTCGCTTCCGCTGTGGCGATTGCCACCACCATAGGATTGCTTGACAGCTTGGGAGCAAGGCAATGAAGAAAAGAAACAAATGGGAGAATTTCCACACGTTCTGTGAGCAATAAGAGTTCCCTTTCCCGCTTCTGAGCCAGAACTAGAGGGTGTCTCCCAGAGCTCTCTGACAATTCACTTCTCTGTTTACCCAGAGAAAATAAAAACACTATTTGGAAAAGATATATGCATCCCTATATTTATTGCAACATTATTAATGATAGCTAAGATATGGAAGCAACGTAAAGTGTCCATCAACAGATGAATGGATAAGGAAGATGTGGTTGGTATGTATGTATGCATGTATCTTTCTAGCTATCCATCCATCAGCTACGTTATAGAATATTACACAGTTATAAAAAGGATGAGCGTGTCATTTGAGACAATATGGAAGGGCCTAGAGGGTATTATGCCAAGTGAAATAAATTAGACTGAGAAAGACAAATGTCATATGACTTTACTCATAAGTGGAATATATAATACAACAAAAAGCAAATGAACAAATAACAAACAGAATCAGACTGTGAACGCGGAAAATAAACTGATGGTTGCCAAAGGGGGGAGGGGTGGGAAAATAGGTGAAAGGGAGTGGAAGATACAGGATTCCATAAAAAAATCACAGGAATAAAATGCACAGCATAAGAAATATAGTCAATGATATTGTAATAGTGATGTATCCAGACAGACAGTAGCTACTTGTGTGAACATAATGTATAAACTTGTCAAGTCACTGTGTTATACACCTGAAACTATGTAACATTGTATGTCAACTATACCAAAAAACAAACCCAACACCCCCAACAAAATAAAACAAAACAAAAATCATGCCAAGTGGAAGAAGTCAGTCATAAAAGACTCTGCATTCCATGATTCCTATATGCTAAGTGATACCATTTTGTGTTTAAGAATACTCAATATCATCACATAATCATTCTCCCCAAATTCAAAGAAATTTCAGTCAAAACCCCAACAGAATACTTCATGGAATTTGACAATCTGATCTTGAAACTGAACCGAAAGACTAGGAAAGTTTATTCCAGGACTTATTGAAAGTCTATTGTAATTTAAACAGGAGGGAATAGAATCAAAAGCCAGAAGCAAATTTATGTACAAATGAGAACCTAGAATACGATAGAGGTAACACTAAAATGTAATGAGAAATAATGAATTAATCAAAAAAATTGTTCTGGAACCATGGCTAGATCCTACTTTACATATGCACATCCACACACATGCATACACAATCCAGGTTAATAATTTAATTAAAAAATAACTATTTAAATATGGGGAAAAAAGCAAAAATTTAAAACTTTTAGAAGAACGTTTAAGAAAATGTTTTGGTGACATTAAAGTCGAAAAAGACATAAACTATACAAATGCTAAAGGAAAAGAGTGATAAGAATGCCTCATTAAAATTATATTTACTCTACCCCAAAAGGTAGCATCAGGAAAAATTTAAGGCAAATGTGCCCAGAATTTAGACCATAACAATCGCTGGAAAAAGTGGAAGGGAACTAAGCTGTATTTCCTGCCAAATTCTTATCTCCTTTTCAGAACATCTGTCTGCACTTTATATGGAATCATGAAAAGGATCATTTCAATCAGAATATTTTTAGTTTTTATACTCATGTGGTGATTGTGTTGTAATTTATTCCTTCTCTGACTTTCACCTTCTTCCACCTTCTTACCATCTGCTGCCTTCCCCCCTCTCTCCAGCCTGCATGATTTCTTATTTCTACTCTTCCCTGTCTGGCCCATAGCTAAGAGGTCATTTCCGTCTGGGTAAACTAGATGTAGTCTCAATGAAGGACNTCTGCTGCCTTCCCCCCTCTCTCCAGCCTGCATGATTTCTTATTTCTACTCTTCCCTGTCTGGCCCATAGCTAAGAGGTCGTTTCCTGTCTGGGTAAACTAGATGTAGTCTCAATGAAGGAAGTGATTTCACAGGATTTCACATTCACTGGCTTCTCTGCATAGGTCGCCGTCTGAAAATAACCGTTATCTTCTTCCTCTCTTACCAGCACAAAGAGTTCCACATCTTCTTGAGTCATATTAGAACGATTTTTCAGAAACGCAACTTTTGTTTTACTGCCAACTGGCGTTGCTGTGCTTCGAAGTCTTTCTCCCAGGCTTGAAATATCACTGCCCCAAGCACGAGGTACAAAATGTAGGCAAGCAATAGTGTGCCCTTCTGGGATTTGGTGCTTACCTCCTCTTCATACACCGAATGAGGGTCAGAGAATTCACATCAGTATCATGGAAAATTTAATGTCCTCTCAAAAGAAACCCAATACAACAAAGCAAAACAAGATTCTCAAATACAGAATGTGAACTCACTTTTAGTAACCTACCTTAAAAAAAACTATACAAAAGAGATCAATCCTAAATAGTCATGGTAGCAGAAAATAACTCCAGTTTGTTCCTGACTAGGAACTTGCTTGCTTAAAAAAAAAAAAAAGCTGAATTGTGCTATTTGGGAAATAAGGAAACATGGCAGGGTGGAAGTTAGCCAAATGACTCAGTTATTCAGTCAATTTCCTTAGAGGAAATTTTACTACGGAGTATGTCCAGTGAACATGGATGCTTTTATTGATCAAATGGATTATGTTAGATCATTCACACTGTACCAGTTACTAGCAGCGTCAACATAGGCCACTTACGTCTCCTTGCTGTGTTTTACATCTTTCTCTGTAAAACCAAGATAATCATAGCTGCTTGATAGGGTTGTTGTAACGATTACATGAGGTAAGACACTTAAATCCTTAGAATGAAGCCTCGTGAATAGGAAATGCTGAAGAAATCTTAGCTAGTGGTTGAAGAAGTGGTTGTGTTTGTAGTAGCAGGAGCCATGTGAACGAGGATTATCTAGTCTGTATCCAGATCCCTTTACTCCTCAGCTCTGCAAGCAGGACGCGGAAAGGAACAGTATGATTGCTGGAAAGATCAAGGAGACTCTTAGCTGAATGAGGCCAGATTCTAATATAAAGAAAGGTGAAGCCCCTGTGTGTTTCACATGCCTCTGGGACATTGCTTTGAGACAGGCATCCTTAGCTTTGAAAGAACAGTATTCTCGGGCACCCTCCTACACTGTTGGTGGGAATGTAAACTGGTACAGCCCCTCTGGAAAACAGTGTGGAGGTTCCTCAGGAAACTAACAATAGAACTCCCCTATGACCCAGCAATAGCACTGCTAGGAATTTACCCAAGGGATACAGAAATGCTGAGGCATAGGAGCACATGTACCCCAATGTTCATAGCAGCACTCTCCACAATAGCTAAAACATGGAAAGAGCCTAAGTGTCCATCCACGGACGAATGGATCAAGAAGATGTGGTTTATCTATACCATGGAATACTACATGGCAATGAGAAACAATGAAATCTGGCCATGTGTAGCAACATGGATGGACCTTGAGGGTGTTATGCTGAGCGAAATAAGTCAGGCAGAGAAGGACAAATATCATATGTTTGCACGTATAGGAGGATTAGGAGGAACTTGACGGAGGAACAAGGGGGAGAAGAAGGGCAGAAATGGTGGGGGAAAGGGAGAGAAGCAAACCATGAGAGACTCTTGAATGCTGACAAAAACTGAGGACTGATGGATGTGGGGGGAGGGGGGATGGGCATGGAGGAGGACACTTGTGGGGATGAGCACTGGGCGTTATGTGGAAACTAATTTGACAATAAACTATTAAAAAAAAAAAAGAAAGAACAGTATTCTCCACTCAAATCGGCCTCTTCTGCATTAGAGAATGGGGCAAACCTCAGTAGCACTGACCCTCATCACTTGGGTAGTCTTTCTTTGCCAGTGGATTTTAAAAATGAAAGCACATGACTGTATATTTTGTATGTGATATCCAAAACTATAAGGAATCATTACAATCATAAGCACGTTTAAAGCCCATATGGTTAAAACATCTGATATGTACCCTAATAACAATATTATGCAAGTAAATATATCATAGTCAGCTATTAATATACATTTCCAATGTCAAATAATACAGTTAATCATACTGCATGTAAATAATTCAGAATGACAATAAAACAGTACGACTCGCCTAAGCCATTCTTTTACTTTTCCATTTCTGCCAGAATAATAAATAATATGCTTTTATGATCTTCTATTTCCATGTTTAAGCTAACAATAAATACCGTGACTTAAAAAAAAAAAAAGACGAGAAAAGGCATCTGAATTAAAGCTATACTGAGTTTTCCTTAGGCCTGCCTGGTTTAAATAAAATATGAAGAAGGAGCAATCAAATAATTATGATGTACACCTGAAACTACAACAATGTTCATGTCGGTTATATTGCAATTAAAAAAAAGAATACTTTCAGGAGCCATTACTTAGCAGAGCATTAGAAACAAATGCATCTGCTTTAGTCCCGTTTTGTAAGAGGGCTTTCATTGATCTATTGGGATAACACACACTGCCCAGGAAGATTTTAAACTGTTCATTAACACCATTTGGAGCTGTATTTTCCAGTTGTGCTACCAAGCTCCACACCATCCCTGTCCCCCAAGGCCAGGCCCCCACTCTAGTGAGGCAATTTCAAAGTAATCCTACCGCTAGATTGAAAGTTTTGCAATTCAAAAGTAAAGGCTGGATTGCTGACAAGGGACATTTTGAGCCTGTCACTCCACAGTTCTGTCTAGAACCGTGGGTATGGCCAGTTCTAAAAGTCACCTCCCTATTATTACCACATCCTTCCTGTTGGCCACCCAGCTCCTCCACCCTGTGATTCGCTAACATTCTACACCCACACTCCTCTCATCTGCTGCATCTTTGGTGTGGCCTCATTCAGTTCACTCTTCCCCTTCTATCAGGACAGGATAGATCCCTTTCTTGGTAATGATGTGGCTCCCATCCTGTGGTCAGGAACCTTTTTATATTCACTCCTTCAAGACAACTTCAACTCTTGTCCCTTTAGACTCATGCTCAATACCGTCAGCCTCTGTGCCGTACCTGTGTTCTTCCTACCCTTCTCCACATGCTGAAATGTTTCTCAGTCTTCCACACTTGGATACCTGACATCATCTGTGATGACCTCTTTGTTTGTTTTTTTTTAAATTTTTTAAAAATGTTTTATTTATTTCTAGGAGAGAGAGAGAGACAGCGTGAGCAGGGGAGGGTCAGAGAGAGAGGGAGTCACAGACTCTGAAACAGGCTCCAGGCTCTGAGCTGGCAGTCAGCACAGAGCCCGATGTGGGGCTCGAACCCACAAACCGCGAGATCATGACCTAAGCGAAAGTCAGATGCTTAACCGACTAAACCACCCAGGCGCCCCCGTGATGACCTCTTTGATCCTAAGTAGACAGAAGGTTCTCTGCTGTTAACTCAATTATAGCATATATTCATGCTCAGTCTCCTATAGAAGGTATAGATAAACTTTACCTTATTCAAGTTATACCTCTTTGGAACACCTAATAGGGTTTTACACACCCAGAAATGCTTCTTGGATACAACTGAATAATTTCCATATAGCTTGTATTATTGACAAACATCATATTTTATGTTATAAAATTATAGATTTTATAATACCCAGAGACAAATAAACTATTGCAAAAATCACAGGCTTTGGAGTTTGGCAGCACTGGGTTTGAGTCCTGGCTCAGTCATTATGTGACCTTGGATAGCTAATGCCTCTGAATCTATTTTCCCATCTGTGCTGTAGATTCATCATCCCCTTGTATTATCATTTTGGATTTGAGTTCCTGTGCAGGCTGCCTGACACAAGATAACGTCTCAATAAATAGCTTTTATGACTTTGTGAGTAGTTGTAATGATTGTCTTTCGGCAGAAAGAATCTGCATGGCACATTTGATGGTGACTTCTCTCTCGTGTTTTTTTTTTTTAAATATTTGTTGAGTGAATGGAAAATGTGGCAACGAACAAACTTGGAGATGGAGTCTTGACCAGAAATTTCTGGGAATTAGTCTGTGAGAAACATGAATGGGTCATTTCCCCTTCTCTTGAATCCCAAAGAACCAAATGGGATTTTTCTTCCACAAATTTATTCCTGGCTGCTGTAAACTAGGAATGAGACAGCTGTTTGAGTGTGTGAACCAAGAGTGTGTCTTTCAAACTGAAGGAAACGTTGGAGCTGTTCCAGGTTTTTGTGAACATGAGTGACTTTAAACTTGGATCAATGTCTATGGCTGTCCCAAACTGTGCAGAAGGAGGTCACAGTGTCCCTGTTTCAAGTGTCCTAGTGACAGATCACTATTGAATCGGTAGCGTTACCTGCACTGTAATGCTGGGATATGCTGAAGGGTAAGATGAGTCAGCTTACTGGAGATGGAAGCATCCAGATGCTAAACAAGAAGCTGGAACAACTCTAGGGAAGAAAATTATCAATGTTATGCTTTTTACCTCAAAATAGGAACATGAAGAAGAGGAGGAAAGGGGGTAGAGGGGGAGGAAGAAGTACAGAGATGGAGGAAGAGGATGAAAAAAGGAAGCTTTGCTGTTCTAGACACTTACCATGATGGAGTGTTTCAGATTCATTTTAACACCATATAAAGTAATTAATTTTAATTCTGCTGTTTTTATAGATGAAGAAACTGAAGCTTAGAGAAATTAAGACATTCGCCCAAGATCACAGTCATTGTGACCTCAATAAGGTGAGATTCAAACTAATGTCTTAATAACCCCAATCTGATGTATGCCCTTTAATACTATTCATCCATGTATTAAATATTAATTGAACATCTATTTATTATCTCTTCTGGCATTGAGGATATAACAGTGGACAAAATAGACAATAATTCCTGTCTTTATGGAACTTACATCCTAGTGGGAGGTTTTAAATAATAAATAAATCAGTGGGTAAGATTACAGAATGTGAGATGAAGAAGAATAGCCTAGAGGAGAGTAGAATCAAGAAGGGAGGTGAAGTGTGGGGCTGGGGGCTGCCAATTAAAAAAATATACTTATTTGATTTTTAAATTCAAGCATAATGTACAGTGTTGTATTATTTTCAGTTTTACAATATGGTGATTTGACAGTTCTATACATTACCCATCCCCCGGTAATCACTAGTTTGTTCTCTATATTTAGGTCTGTTTTTTAATTTACTTCTTTTTTCTTTGTTTTGTTTCTTAAATTCCATGTTTGAGTGAAATCACATAGTATTTGTCTTTCTTTGACTTATCTCACTTAGGATTATACCCTCTAGATCCATCCATGTTGTTGTCAATGACAAGATTTCATTCTTTTTAAGGCTGAGTATTATGCCATTGTGTGTGTGTGTGTGTGTGTGTGTGTGTGTATTCATATATATATTCACATCTTCTTTATTCATTCACCCAGTGATGGACATGAGCTGCTTCCATAATTTGGCCATTATAAATAATGCTATAATATACAATAAACATGGGGGTTCAGGGGTACCTGGGTGGCTCAGTTGGAAGTGCCAAACGGGCTCAGTTCATGATCTCACAGTTCGTGGTTCAAGCCCCGCATGGGCTCTGTACTGACAGTTCAGAGCCTGGAGCCTGCTTCAGTTTCTCTGTCTCCCTCTCTCTCTGCCCTTCCCCTGCTCACCCTCTATTTCTGTCTCTCAAAAATAAAGAGAGACATTATTATGTATTAACATGTATTACATTATTTAATGCCTCATTAAAAATTTTTAAAAAACATGAGGGTGCATATATCTTTTCAAATCAGTATTTTCATATTCTTTGGATAAATACCCCGTAGTGGAATTACTGGATCATATGGTAGTTCTTTTTTAATTTTTTTGAGTAATCTCCATACATTTTTCCACAGGGGTTGCACTAGTTTGCATTCCCACCAACAGTGCAAGAGGGTTCCCTTTTCTCCACATCCTCGCCAATGTTTGTTGTTTCTTGTGTCTTTTATTTTAGCCATTCTGACAGGTGTGAGGTGGTATCTCATCATGGTTTTGATTTGTATTTCCTTGATAATGAGTGATGTTGAGCATCTTTTCATGTGTCTGTCAGCCATCTGTATGTCTTCTTTGGAGAAATGTCTGGGTCTTCTCCCCATTTGTTAATTGGATTATTTGGGTTTTTTTGGGTGTTGAGTTATAGAAGCTCTTTATATATTTTGGATACTAACCCTTTAACAGATGTGCCATTGACAAATACTTCTCCCATTCATAATGCTGTCTTTTTGTTCTGTTGATTGCTTCCTTTGCTGTGCAGCAGTTTTTTATTTTGATGTAGTCCCAAGAGTTCATTTTTGCTTTTGTTTTGCTTGCCTCAGGAGACATATCTAGAAAAATGTTGCTGTGGCGGGGGCTGCCATTTTATATGGCATGTCTAGGCATGCCATTTTAAATGGCAGACAGTACCTCACTGACAAGATAAAAGTCAGGCAAAGACCTAAAGGATTAAGGAGAAGAGCTGTGAGGATCTAGGGGTGAGCTTTCCAGGCAGTGGCAGTGGCAAATGCAAAGGCCCTGAAACTGGGATATTTTTAGTTCCTTTTGATGTGTGTGAAGAACATCCAGGAAGCCAGAGTAGCTTGAGCAGATTTAGTGGGGGAAGAGTGGGCACTCCTCAAAATCAGGGTACAGTTGCAAACAAGAGAGAATGGATGCTATATGATTAAAAACAGCATTGGCACACATGGGATATGTGGAGGAAATTCATAAGAGAAATAAATGCATAGAGAATGTCTGTGATTTACCTCCAAGGAGTTGAATAGGAGGCAGGGGGAAAGGATAAGATGGAGCTTATACTTTCCATTTAATCTGCTTCTCTATTTTTTATTTTTATACCAAGCCTCTATTTCATTTTTAAAGCTTAATTAAACAAGGGAATGAGTACTCAAATAAGTGTGCCTAGGTATGGGCACAAGACTATTTACTTCTTCACTTTTCATAATAATAAGTAGGAAACTGCTGTTAGAATATGGACTGTGCATAGAAGGCAATATAAAGATAATGATAAAATAGATCTACATATTGATGTGGAAAGAGGCCTCCAGTCTAGAACTCAAAACACTGGAGTAAGAAATTTATGTTACAGATGTAATTGAGTAAATGTGCCTATTTATTTATGTGCCAATGTACAAAACTGTTCCAAAAAGTTGTTCCTACAATAATAGCAGAACGCAATGGAAACTATCTGTTTGTAATTATAGAAGTGGATAAAATGACTATGGAGCATTCAAATGCTAACCTATTAAACAGTCATTTAGAATTACTGCATAGACCTATATTTAGCATGAAATGGTATGCAAAATTTATTTTAAATTGATAAAAAGCAAGTTTTAAAATTGTAGATGTGGAAGAATTCACTTTTTTTTTTTTTAATAGAGAAGGAGAATAAGCTGGGGCAGAGTGGCAGAGGGAGAGAGGGAGATAGCAGGCTCCATGCTCAGTGCAGAGCCCAACATGAGGCTCGATCCCACAACCTGGGATCACGACCTGAGCCGAAACGAAGAATCCAACGTTCAACCGACTGAGCCACCCAGACGTCCCAGGAGGATTCACTTTTTATAAAATATGCTAGAAAACAAGTTCCATGAAAGGAAGGACTTTATTTTTAGCCCTATTTTTTTCTACACCTAGTTCCTACAGCATGGCTTACACACAGTGAATACCTGTTGAATGTTGAAAGAATGTCTAAAAATGTGTGCCCGCACACAAAAACACAAACCAAAGGACCTGTCATACATAATATGTTAACAGAATTTATCTTAAAGTCATAGCATTTACATGGTTTTTACTTTTCTTCATACTTATCTGTATTCCTACTTTAAAAATTAACATAGATCACGTAGCCAAAATACTGCTTTCACTTAATGTCTGTTTAGAGGATTATAAGTCTCAATACCTTTCAAGGCTAAGAGTTTAGAAAACATCCAACATTAAGAATAACTGTGATTCATTGTTTTCTGCTCAGGACTCACACAGGGTTAGTTGCACTGATCAGGACCATTGGCTTCTACTAGGTAGAAATGGTAATTTTGCAAGGGGCTGAGAAGGGGAGACTGAAAAATAAAAAGTGAAAACAAAGCTGAGTTTCTAAGACAAAAGAATTTCATGGTGCTGATGGATCCTAGAAGGCATGCAGGGTGCAGGGAGTCCCAGTCATTTGGGAACTTGATGGGTATGGTTATTCTTGATTTACTTTTTGAGGCTATGCTTACAAATTGGGCAAGCTGGTTCTCGTGGACTATCCAGTTAGGATTCCCCAGGCGTGGACTATCCAGTTAGGATTCCCCAGGCGTGGGTGTGATGTGCACATGGCTCAGTCAATTATGCATTTTCTCCTGAAAAATGATGTCTTCATGAAAAGAGCAAGAACAAAAAGTAGACTTGCCAGTCTGCCTGAGCAGGAACAAGGCAGAAGCTTTGCATTTCCACTGGGGCCAGGAAAGAGCAGTTGGAGCTGGACTAAAGTTATTGGCTGTTTCTTTAACAGAAGGTTTTTTAAAAAAANAAAATTTTAAAAAAAAGTCTACAGAGACCTACCTTCAGCATGAGGCTATAGTGACACCTCTGTTTTTTTGTTTTGCTTTGTTTTTACATCAGAGAATTCTATAAGATATTTAAGAAGACATTACTGGGCTTCTATAACTTCCAGAGCCTGAAGAGCTGTAAACTAAAATCATATGAACCCTAGGCTTTCTGGACCTGTTTCGTCTATTTTTTTTTTTAAATCTTGTTTTAACTATGTGCCTTTAATTGAATTTGTTGTACACTGTATTTGTTCTTCTATTATTTCCTTTTATTCTTTTTCAAAAAATGTTTATTTTTGAGAGAGATGAGCAGGGGAGGGGCAGAGAGAAAGGGAGACAGAAGATTTGAAGAAGTGGGCTCTGAGCTGTCAGCAGAGTCCCACGTGGGGCTCAAACTCAGGAGCCATGAGATCATGACTTGAGCCGACAACGTTGGATGCTTAACCAACTGAGCCACTCAGGCACCTGCCCAACTCCAGTTTTTAGGTCTGTGGTCATGGACGAGTTGTTTAACCTCCTGGAGCCTTAGTTTCCTCATATGTAAAATGGGTATAATGGTAAAATCTACCTCCTAGGCTTGTTGTGAAAAACAAATAATGCAAAGCCTTGAAATAGAATGTGGCACAAAGTTAACACTCAACAAAGGCTTATAATAATGAAATCTTTGTGTTATTTTCATGTTCTCAAATATAAATAAAAACACCTATCTCTTAAACTTCATTAAACATAAATCACTTTTTGCATCTCTGATAATTCCTGGGAATCCTTCCCTAGGATGGGAATTCCTGGTTAAGGTCTATTTGTGTTTGATACCTTAGCAGAGTTTTATAAAAATAAAAAAGCAGGGAATTCATGCCTCCAGAGACAACAGTGAGAGGAATATAGTCTATGAAAAAAATAAGTATTTTCCATTTTAGTTGGTCTTTTGGTCGCTCTTCCAACATTATAGAATAGATTCACCCATTTCCTCTAAAGTTGGAGTCTTTCTAAAGAAGTCTTCTCCTTTAATTGAAGTAATCTGGTCCATTCAGAGGTCAAAATTAGCTAATAACATATCAGCATATCTCTTCTGGGGGCCACTCAGATGACCTACTAGAATCATATTTTCTTTTTCAGTTAAGGATTCTCATTTTCCTTTTGAAGAGAAACGGGATTTAAACAAGAATCTAGGCTTTTCCCTCCATACAATTTTTGAAAAACTCAGAAACACAAGAGTAGGTAAGAGAGTCCTTTCTGGAAGGAGCCTTATTGCAGCCCCCAGGTATGATTTTAATTAAGTAGTTTAATTAACTACCTAATTAGGCAATTAAGTAGTTTCATCAACCAATTGTCAATTTCCTCAGGTACACTTTCATTCATCCTACGTTTTGATTGAAAATGTTAGTATATCTTTAGCTGCCTGCTTCACACCACATCGAAGAAAGGCCATAGCATTTGTCCTGAATTCTTAATTACTAATCCTAGAATTCTCTACCCATCATAGCAGACAAAGAGAAAATAATGAAAGGAAGAAAGCATCTTCCGTGTTTTTTTTCCCCTACTTGGAAAATCCTTTCACAAGCCTCACTTCTCCTATGTAAATCTTTGAATTTTTAAATACAAAAGTGTTTTTGGATTAAATTACATTAAACTCATGAAAAAAAAATGTTTCATTGACTCTGAGCAGTTTTAAACGTGGATTCTGTGATTGATTTATATCTCGAAAACTTGTAACGCTTCATTTAAGGACACTCAGGAACTTCCGCCTGTGCTGTGTTTGCCGCCCTCCTGTGGCTGTCCTGGATCCTAACAACATGAAAAGCCTTTTTTGTCCAGCCGCCTGGTCTCCCCCTTTGTCATCTGCTTTCTCTGCCAGTGAGCGTCCTCCTGACTCTCCTCTATGGTATCTGAAGGAATTCAGCCCTTCAATGACTCATCCAGATTCATGGCTCCATTCTGACCCAAGACTGTAATGTTATCCTCTGCTAGACTCGATCTCCTTTCCGGCACTGGTTCTCCCACGTGTGACTAAATGCTTGCTTCCTTTTTGATGGAAGGTGTACACTCTTAGCAATGGTGCATTCGATGAAGTGATCATTTGTTTCAAAATGATATATTCAGTCCTTGCTTATCATCTGGCCCTTCATCGGCCTGCTTATCAGGCTGGACACTTTTTTTTTTTAAAGCAAAGCTTGGCTTGTTCACTGAACATTTAATAGGCATATCTGGGGCTACTTGTTCTGGGGGGGCTTTCCCCAAAAGCCTTTTCCCTATGTTTTTATCTTTCCCACCATCCAGTTAAATATGCCTTTGCCTGGCTCAGAGAGGCTCACAAAGATTTTTATCTCCAATCTAAGGAAGGTTTCTAATTCAGAGTCATTTGCCTAAATGAAATGCTTGATGCACTTTATGGGAAATTAATCATTTAGCTTTTCCTGGCACTTTCTCAAGTTTATGGNCTGGCAGTCAGCACAGAGCCCGACGCGGGGCTCGAACCCACAAACCGTGAGATCATGACCCAAGCGAAAGTCGGACGCTTAACCGACTAAGCCACCCAGGCGCCCCATGGAAACAGCTTTTTAAAATTTGAATTTAAAAATATTTATGAGGGAAGATGCCAATTGCATTAAAAGCTAAAGCCAACATTAAAAATGGGCTGATAAGTGGGGTGACAGAGAGATCTCAGGATAAGAAAAGTTACCTACTCATTATCTCTTAACTAAACACACCAGTACTAACAATGCAGATGAACAATAGTAGGTACTGGATATATGACACTATACAAAGGAGTTAGCAATTAAAATGGGTCTTGAATTCTAGTATTCTCTACCTCTGTGAGCAGGTCACTTAACCTATCAGTGCCTCAATTCACTCACCTGTAAAATGGAGATAATAATACATACTTTTCAGGGCTGTTATAACAAATATGGGGTATTTCTGCAAACTATAAACTGAACTACAAATATAAAATAGTATTGTTTACACCCCATCACTTTGGAGACAAAGTTAAAAGGAAAGCTACATCAAATAGCCAGCCAACAAAGATCCTCCTCTAATGGGTTCTTTATAAAAATTAAACAACTAGGAGCTGATAATTCATATGCGTACATTTATTCTAAAGACAGTTTCCTGTATTTCCTGCCATAAATGCAAGAACATTTGTAGTGTACACACCGATGGTCTCTTACATTAAAGGAAAACTTCTAAGTACTAATAGACATTAGGTTGAAATTCATAAAGCAATGAAATTGAGTTTTAGGGAGAACATAGAACAATGCCAAGTTAGACACTGTCACAGGAGGCTCTGCCCAGTCTGAGTCTAGTCGATTTTAAGGCAAAAGAGTGACTTGATCATCTTACTGGAGAAATGGTCATCTTACTAGAGAAAACACGATCTAAAACGCAAGAGCATCATCTCAGAAATAATAAACCTCTACGTGTCCTGGAGAACACACTCAGGAAAGGCCATCCCCACTTAGGAATTGCTTTCCCAGTCCCTGTGCTATTAGCTTCCATGTGGGGCCACCTTGGTTGTCAGACTTCATTCTGCACACGTGCTAACTTCTGCTCATGCACTTGGGCTTAAGAAGCCTAAACTGTCATTGTAAGAGTTAGATTCTATAATGGCTCAATTTAAACACTGCAGTTATTTTTGGCACAGTAGCCTATGCCAGATAAGTTTTTAAAAGAAGCAGAATCCCTTTTAAAATTAATCCCACATGGAATTCTAATTAATAAAAGAGTTCAAAGGAAGCTGCTCCAGTTGAAATAGGAGTTGAGGAATTATCTAGATCTCTCTGAGATTCTCCTTCAGCTCTCTCTCCTTCTTCCGACAGTGGCTCCCAAGCAAACTTCAAGGATCTTAGAGACTCTAGGAAACACAGGTTGGAAACATTGGCCTATGCTAATGTGACGATTGGTTTTCTAAATAAGAAATTAGGATAAACTTTAAAATAAAGGAAGGCATCATGAGAGAAACCAAATCAGTCTCCAGAAAGGAGAATGCCAGAGAAGGGGAATGAGGGAACTTTCTAGAATAATACTAGTGCTCTGTATCTTGACAGGGCATAGGTGTTAGCATTTCTCAAAACTGAACTGTACACTTAGGATCTCACAATATGCCTCAATAAAAGAGCCAGGCTAGAGCCAGGCTGAGGCTATTCATTCCCAGATAAATGCTGACTGGCATTCATTTAACTAAAAAGATGCTCTGTTACTTCAGTTGGTTTCATTTATAAAGGTCAAGTTCATATTTATGGAGCATCTCAAATTTTGGGCTAGTTAGTACTATAATTCCAAATCAAGTAGCACAGTCCAGTGCATCATCTCAGTGGTTGCAATATGTACCATTATTTAATCTCTATTCTTTATTTATATTTGGTTAAGATAAAGAAGGATGCTACAGCCCTTATTAAATTGATTAATGCTTTGTATCACACGATTATGTGATAATCGTGAGCTAATACTGGAGCACCCTAGAAACCATTCCTAAAAAAATGATTCCATAGAAGCAGCCTAGTTTCAGGTTAAAGTGAAGCGCTAGGAAGGGGGCAAGATGGCGGAGAAGTAAGGAGCTCCGTACTTGCACTCGCGCCCATACATCACACAGAAAAGATCTGAAGCCATTGGAAACCTTACAAAACCTGAGAGATTGGGAGAAAAAGGACGCAGAATCCACTGAGAGAGCCTTCTAACGTGAGTGCGAACCGGGGAAGATAAAATCGGGCCGGGATCGGAGACTCCAGGGTGGGAGGCGATCCCCCTCTACCCTCTACGGGGAGTGAGAGGGGAAAAGGAGAGAGTCCGAAACAGAAAAACCTCCGCTCGGGGGAGAAAAACCTCCCCTCGGTGCATAGAAAGACCGTACTTGCCAAATACCTGCACACCAGGTCCCCTCACGCCAACTGGTCCTGGGGGGAGCTGAGCACACAAACTGCTTCTTTGTGCTGGTTCCTTGAGGCTACACTTCAGAGCGGTGGCGCGCCTGCCGCCATTGTAGCTCCCGGGCGGCTGGGGACCCTGAAAGAGCCGCGCGGACACCGGGCGTCCGCGCTCCTGGCTGGCTGGGACTCCAGAGGGAAGGCAGAGAACTAAAAACTGGATTATTAGCCTGTGAGTTCGTGTTTCGGGTGACGAGCCATAGAGGGACCCGGTTTTCCTCACTCCAGCGGACTCGGGCTCAGAGCACCCGGCAGGCAAGCCCCCGCCCATGCGCGCCAGCCTGACCCAGAGAAGGAAGCAGCGATTCTGACTCCGCCCCCAGAGCTCGGCAGGGAGCCTGGAATCGCCCGAGGGGGTTGCCTGGGACGCTGTGTATAAGGCAACTTCAGCGGGGCGCGCGGACTGGGATTTGGAGATTGGAACTGGCCTGGGTTGAAGAGTGCAACCCACTTCGGCTGCGCCCCCGGTACGGGGAGTTTACACCCTCAAAAGAGCGAGGTGCAGCTCTTGGTTCAAGAAGGGACTGGATCACCGTCACTATCCTCCCCACAACCGCCAAGGCAGAGCTCCCAGCTGAGGCATTGGATCCNAGGACACTTATGGGGATGAGCACTGAGTGTTATGTGGAAACTAATTTGACAATAAACTATTTGTAAAAAAATAATAAATTAAAATAAAATAAAATAAAATAATAGTGAAAAAAAAAATAAAGTGAAGCGCTAATTCTCCAGGGGTATTAGGAGTTTCATTCCAAAACAGTGGTCCATATTTGTATTCACATTTGTGAATGTGATGAGATAGAAACGTTTCCCCTCAGCTACGTGCATGCATATGTGCATACGTGCACGCACACACACGCGTGCACACACCCTAAATGTTGGATACATTTCAGAAACTTACATTCCCCAAAGCCTATTCATGAATTCAAGGTAACGAATCCCTTCACTGAATATTTTCTCAGCTTCAGAAAGTCTCATTTGAGAATAATCACTATAGTGTGGTAGAATAATAAAAAGTTGTCCAGGGGGCAATGATTTGATGCTCTATTCCTGAGTGTGTTTATTGTTGTTATTGCTGAGAAATTTATTTTCTACAAATTACCTCATGTCGATTAGAGGAATACCTACGATGTGTGCAGCACTGTTTGATTTTCAGACCCTGGCATAAATGTCGTATGATTTACCTTGGGGCTTTAACATAATAGACATCTATTGAATCGAATTTTAAACTCATAGGATTTTCCCAACAATTCTAGGTTTCAATCTCATTTGTGGATAGGAAACCTCAGATACAGAGATATCCAAGCTGAATTGGCAAGTCAATACAAGATTTAAAAAAAAAAAAGAAAAGAAAAAAGCTTCCGAGTCCTTGCTCTGGTACTGGCCTCCTTTTTTTTGGCTATGTTGCCAACCAAATGTTTTACATAAATAAATAGTAACAACAATAATAGAATAGTTACCATTTGTTGAGCAGTTTCAAGCATTAAGCTAAAAAATGCTCAAAAGAAAATCCACTTGGGGCAATAAATTTGAAATCAGAATTTTAAATGTGTATTCTCACTGAATGATCTTTAAAAAATAATGTGAACATATTCTTCATCATCTGGTGATTGTCTTAACACTGTGTCGCTACTTCATTTTAGTGTTTGAGCTCGCGCTTGTTCCCGCCACTGTGCTCATACCATGTGGAAGCTAAATAATTTCATGGCATCCTACACAAAGAGGTTTCTGGCAGTCCAACTGGAGAAATGTAATGACAGATCTGTGTTCACCGAGCACAGAGTAGTTTGAGAAATACGCTCCAAAAAATCCCTATTGTTGAATAGTTTTGAAAGTAATATTTAATTTTTCTTCCAGAATACCAATTTAGCAATAAACATTATAATAAGTGTAAAGAAATTCTGTTCCCACTTCCAGAACTAAATGGATTAAAATTCTACGTGATGTAGATTTCAATTCCCTAAAAATATTAACCTAAATGCTTATCTCTAGTAACAAAATTGGCATGTAAGAATTTCTTGCTTATGGAATTTTGACAAATTACAACATTTGACTAACTCGAACTACCAAACAAATCCTTGGAGTTTTAAATTTCCTTTTGTACTGCATGTTTATGCAAGTAAGCCTTTTTTGCATTGGAAACACTGAAGGCAGAATGTTGCAAGTTATAGAACCTGACACCAAGCCTCATCATTTTAAAATTAAATTTAACATCAGTGTCAGTGAACATTATCTGTCATGTTACATGAATACTATTAACTTATATTGTGTTTTTATTTGCTCCATGTGTTTGTTATGATTTTAATATTTAATGTTGGATAGAGCCTGGAAGTGTAAATGACTTATTTCCAGTTTTAGATTTTTATGCTTGAATACTATTACAATTAAAATTTTAAATCAATATTTGAGAGGTCTAAGATTATATATTTCCTTTATAGAGACTCTACATATTATTGAAGTCTGAGAAACACCAGTCCGGATTAGCACTGGTTAATTTATCCATATTCTTGAGATATATTTTCGTCACTTAGTTATACAATTTCTCAAGTTTATCTACAAGGACACCACGATAAAGTTTGTCAGGTATGTTGATGAAATCAATACTTTTTTGGTACATTTCTGGCACTCAGGTGATCTTTTCATTTACTGATGCTATAAAAAATAATAAATTTTGGAATAAAGCTCGAGGGATAACTTTGTCTTTCTGGAGCCTCGGGGAAAGCCATATTTGTTCCATGTGATTAACTCTGAAACCCATTCTTCACTGTAGAGAAGAGAGAAGACAAGATGGAACTTAAGGAGCATTGAGGTCTTCACTGTATTCTGAATAGAAAAGGGCCACAAGAGATAGAGACAATCCCAACACTGGGTTAGAATGTCCACCCTCTCTTTCTCTCCATCTCTTTTTCTGGTAGAAAGAGTGATGTTGCCTTGTCAGAATGGCTAAAATTAACAACTCAGGAAGCAACAGATGCTGACGAGGATGCAAGGAAAGATCTGGTGGGAATGCCAACTGGTGCAGCCACTCTGGAAAACAGTATGGAGGTTCTTCAAAAAGTGAAAAATAGAACTACCCTACAACCCAGCAATTGCACTACTAGGTATTTATCCAAAGGATACAAAAATGCTGATTTGAAGCGGCACATGCACCCCAATGTTCGTAGCAGTGCTATCAGCAATAGCCAAATTATGGAGAGAGCCCAAATGTCAATTGGCTGATGAATGGATAAAGAAGATCTGGTAATATNCAACACTGGGTTAGAATGTCCACCCTCTCTTTCTCTCCATCTCTTTTTCTGGTAGAAAGAGTGATGTTGCCTTGTCAGAATGGCTAAAATTAACAACTCAGGAAGCAACAGATGCTGACGAGGATGCAAGGAAAGATCTGGTGGGAATGCCAACTGGTGCAGCCACTCTGGAAAACAGTATGGAGGTTCTTCAAAAAGTGAAAAATAGAACTACCCTACAACCCAGCAATTGCACTACTAGGTATTTATCCAAAGGATACAAAAATGATGATTTGAAGGGGCACATGCACCCCAATGTTCGTAGCAGTGCTATCAGCAATAGCCAAATTATGGAGAGAGCCCAAATGTCGATTGGCTGATGAATGGATAAAGAAGATCTGGTAATATATACAATGGAATATTACTCAACAATCAAAAAGAATGAAATCTTGTCATTTGCAACAAACATGGATGGAACTAGAGTGTATTATGCTAAGTGAAATAAGTCAATCAGAGAAAGACAATATCATATGATTTCATTCATATGTGGAATGTAAGAAACAAAACAGATGAACACAGGGAAAGGGAAGGAAAAATAAAAGAAGGTAAAAACAGACAGGGAGGCCGGGCGCCTGGGTGGGTCAGTCAGTTAGGCATCTGACTTCAGCTCAGGTCCTGATCTCACTGTTTGTGATTTTGAGCCCCACATCGGGCTCTGTGCTGACAGCTCAGATTCTGTGTCTCCCTCCTTCTCTGCCCCTTGCCCACTCATACTCTGTCTCTCTATCTCTCAAAAAATAAACATTAAAAAAAATTTTTTTTAAAGCAGAGATGGAGGCAAACCATAACAGACTCTTAACTACAGAGAACAAACTGGGGGTTGCTGGAGGGGTATTGGGTGGGGGGATGGGCTAAATGAGTGATGGGCATTAAGGAGGGCACTTGTTGGGATGAGCACTGGGTGTTACATGTAAGTGACAAATCACAAAATTCTACTCCTAAAACCAATACTATATTATATGTTAACCAAGTTGAATCTGGATTTTAAAAAATAGAATAAAATAGAATAACCTGGAATCCTAATGGCCAGCTAAACTAATTGCTAACATTTTGCTGTGTATTCCTGATAGGTGTACTTTAAACAACAAAAAATATCTCTCATAGTCTTTTGTAACCATTATCTTAGGGTTGTGTAACATTGTGTAATAAGGAGTACCATATTTTATTTACCTCCTAGGGGTGCTCAATGGCTTGCAATTTTTTTTCCTTTTCTTCCTTCTCCTTCAACTCTCCTTCTTCTTCTTCTTCTTTCTCCTTTTTTTCTACCTATAAAGAGATCTGTATTAAGCATCCTTGTAAATAAATATTTGTGCTTATCTATGATTATTTCCTGAGAGTCCATTTCTAGGAATAAATAATAATGGCTCAAAAAAAAAGTGTGACGTTGCCTCTGCTGTAGACCAATATCTGCCTGTATCTTAATCGCCAGCTACAAGTAGTTGTGGTGTTCTGCCTCGTCCTGGAAAGTGGTCACATCTACCCATTCTAGGACCTGAGATGGGGATTCTATTACAGGTTCAGACTCTAGTCTCTGCTGGTCCACAGACATGGACATGCAACATGGACATGAAACTTCACCTGTTTTCTGGTCTCCTTTGAGGCTATGAGTCCCCAGGGAAACTACATGCATGATGGCATAGTGTAACTGACCCACTGATTTTGATTCTTCCCAGCTCCTATCCCAGCCTGTGCTATACTGTGGCTACTCCAAACCTCAGAACTAACAGAATTCCCATATTTTTTTTTTAATTTTTTTTTAATGTTTTATTTATTTCTAGGAGAGAGAGAGACAGCGTGAGCACAGGAGGGTCAGAGAGAGAGGGGGTCACAGACTGAAACAGGCTCCAGGCTCTGAGCTGGCAGTCAGCACAGAGCCCAACGCGGGGCTCGAACCCACGAACCGCGAGATCATGACCTAAGCGAAAGTCGGACGCTTAACCAACTAAGCCACCCAGGCGCCCCCAGAATTCCCATATTTGATCTCTCTTAACCATAAGATCTGCGAGGGCAAGAACCTTGTTTCTTTTGTTCATCTTATTATTTTGAGCATTGAGCTTGGTACCCAGCATATAGTTTGCTTTCTATAAATAGTCGTGAAATGAATGAGCAAATGAATGCAAGTCTTGAAACATGTCCTAACTTACCAATTAAACAGAGATATGAAGCACTTTTTTTCCCATTTCAGAAACACAAATGATTTTTTTTAATGCCCGGGTTATTTCATTTGTGTGGTCTCTGAATCCAGCAACTCTTTGCTTGTGGTCATTCTAGCTTCTAAAGGACTAAAACAAAGGCTCTCCTCACACCTTTCTCAATCATGGAGCAGGAGGAAATGCAATATTCCCAGGGCCTGTAAGCCGGTACCCCCTCCGTTCCAGGAGGTAAAGAGAGGGAGTTCCAGCTGTCCAAATAGTGGAGGCAGAGTCCTCTCCTTTTCCTCAAGATTGGAGGGAATTTTACTTTATTCTGCTCAGAAGTCCAATATGAACACAAAAGAGGATTTAAAAATCTGTTCCCTGGAAAACTTCTGTGGTTACAGTAACCATACCACTTACTCTCACTCTTCTGTAGAAATACCACCATCCCCCAACTCCTTGCCTGTTGTCACACTTGAGCAAAATGTATCCATCTATTTAAGTAATCTTATTTTTGCCTTTGCTTGAAAATGCCTCAGTAATGTTGCTCATTTTAATTCTCACTTCAAATAAATTTTCCAGAATGAAAGGGCATGATTATGATCTAACTCTCAAATCTCTACTGGAAATTCAGATTACTCTCCAGGAATCCAGGACCTTCTCACACTAGAAAAATCTAACTTCTTGCTATAAAAGGCCACACTGTCGGGGTGCCTGGGTGGCTCAGTTAGTTAAGCATCCGACTTTGGCTCAGGTCATGATCTTGCGGTTTAGGGGTTCAAGCCTTGAAGGGGGCTCTGTGCTGAGCCTGCTTCAGATTCTAGGTCTCCATCGCTCTCTGCCCCTCCCCCATTAGCACTCCGTCTCCCCCTCCCCTCTTAAAAATAAATAAACCTTTAAAAATAAAAAAAGGCCACACTGTCATTAAAAAAATGACATATTTGAGGAGATGTAGCCTAACCAGAAAGAGAATGACTAATAACACCTGGCCAACATCTCATCTTAAAAATTATGTCAAAATTTCAGTATCCTATTATGTGCCAGGATGGTTGAGAGTATTTTCAAAAAAAGGCCACAGCCATATTCCTGGTCCTGCATGCCGCTTTTCATTAAGCAGTAGAGTCTACTTTCCTTCCTCATGAAATGGAGGTGACCATTGTGAACATCTGCCGAAACGAATAGAATATGGTGGAGGTAACGCTGCAGACTTCCAAAGGAAGATCACAGGAGTTTTATCCGGCTCTCCATCTTGGGACATTCAGTCTTGGAACCCAAGGATGATATTATGAGGAAGCTCACGTTACAAGAGGAAGTCACACGTAAGCTTCACTGCCCCCCATCAGGCTCAACTGACAGACACATCACCACCAGAACTATGAGCAAGCAAGCCTTGAGCCTTCATGTGATTCCGGGCCTTGTTTTCAAATCGTCCCACCTGAAGCCTGAATGAAGGTGGAACAAGCTATTTCCACTGTGCCCTGCCTGAATAACAGCTCTCTTAGCAAAATAATTATTGTGGTTACCTCTGGGCACAGCCCCTTGGGGTGTTTGTTATACAACAGTAGACAACCAGACTAATCAAATGCTATATAATCTTAAGCCTGTGTTTGTTTAATCCTCATAACAACTGAAAGGTAGGTATGATTAACTCCATATTGCCCGTGAGTAAGCAGGCATTGTGCTAAGCTCTGGAAAGACATTTGTGAAGATGGCCGACATGTTTCCTGCCTTCACAAACTTAGAGGGCCCAGTGACTGTGTTCCTTTCCTTTAGAAGCATAAGCCATTGGGGGCGCTGCTGACCCTTCGCTGTACATACGAGAACAGAAATCATACGTTTCCCTAAACATTGTCTTCATCAGAATATTCTCCAGCAGGAATAAATTAAATCATGTGTTTCTCTTGGCTTCAGATGCAGTGTGTGTGTGTGTGTGTGTGTGTGTGTGTGTGGTGTCCTTGCATTAGAATTTTACGAACTGAGACTTAAATGATAAATGGTTGGCTTTCTGTTTTTCATTTGAACTTTTTAAATATGTTTTAAAGTTTCTTATTATTCAATAGGAATAAATCTATAAATAAAAATATATTTATAAAATCTAAAATATAAAACCTAAATGTGTTTATTGAAGGAAAATTAGAAAATACAATTAATAAAAAAATTAAAATCATACAAAAGTGACTATGCATATGGGCTTCCAGGAATTTGTTATGTCTGCATATGTATATCTCTGTCAAACGGTGGGATATTGCTGAGGGCACACAAATTTGTGATTTCTTGCATTTTAATCTCATTCACATTAGTACTAGAAATGAAATGATGGATGCTTAAAATTAGTGCAAAAGATCAACCTGGCTTTGAAAAGTGTGATGAGTCTAAAGAGGACTCCCTTCAATTATTTTTTATTTCCTTTCACTTCAGGAAAGTAAGATAATTCAACTAAAATAGAATATCCCTAATGTTACAGGACTCCTCAACCTCTTGGCCTATGTGTGTTCCTATATATTTACAATTATCTCAGACCACCAAGGTCATTAACACATCGACTGTGACTCTGAAGCCTCAGCTATGGAAGTTGTACTTCACCCATTAGCAACATCCCACATTCTCAAATGGCAACCTCTGGATTCTGGTTTTAGCTGATTGTGGCAATCTGGGTTTCATTATTTAAAAGAGATAAGATGACAGATTGGGCTGGTTCCCACTATCTCAGAATAGCAGCCTTAAGTATTTGGAAAATGTGAACACAAAAATATTTAGGGATTTGAAGAGTGTATGCTTTTTTGCTGTCTGAAAGAGAAAAAGCAGAAGATTATCACCCACACAGTTTTGATATTGGTTTTTATCTTCCTGAAACAAGCAGACTATGGTTGAAAGAGTCTGGTGCCATTTACCGTGAGACTGGGGACTTACTCCTATCTCCAGCATCTCTCATTTGCTTTCAGCTTCATGTTTAGTTAGTAACAGTTATGGTTTTAGCAAATACTATCCAGATCTGCCAGTGATTTCAGCTGCTGATGGACATGTAGAAATACAAAGCAGGAAAAGCAAAGAAGAAGAAATAAGCTTTCAATGAAGGAATGTTCAGAAAGGTTTCATAGGTTAGAGTTCAACTGAATTTCAACTTACTGCACCTGTTCTTTTATCTCTTATAGTATTCACACGTTCATGACGAAACGATCCTGGAAAAGAAATAATTTTGGATTATCTTTTTTTTTTATCACCTGGAGGGATATTTTTATTTTTTTTAATGTTTATTTATTTATTTAGAGACAGAGAGAGAGAAAGCACGAGCAGGGGAGATGGAGAGAGAGAGAGAGGGGGAGAGAGAGAGGGAGAGAGAATCCCAAGCAGGCTCTGCGTTGTCAGCACAGAGCTTGACATGGGGTTCGACCAACCATGAGATCATGACCTAAGCTAAAATCAAGAGTCAGACACTCTGGGGTGCCTGGGTAGCTCAGTTAGGTAAGCGTCTGACTTTGAGTCAGCTCAAGATCTCAGTTGGTGAGTTTGAACCCCGCATCAGGCTCTGTGCTGACAGTTCAGAGCCTGGAGCTTGCTTTGGATTGTGTGTGTGTCTCTCTCTCTCTGCCGCTACCCTGCTCATGCGGTCTCTCTCTCTCCCTCTGTCTCTCTCTCTCTCTGTCTCTCTCTCTCTGTCTCTCTCTGTCTGTCTCTGTCTGTCTCTGTCTCTCTCTGTCTCTGTCTCTCTGTCTCTCTCTGTCTGTGTCTCTGTCTCTGTCTGTGTCTCTGTCTCTCTGTCTATCTGTCTCTGTCTGTGTCTCTGTCTCTCTCTATCTCTGTCTCTCTGTCTCTCTGTCTGTCTCTCTCCTTTGTCTGTCTCTCTCTCCCTCTCTTTCTGTCTGTCTCTGTCTCTGTCTCTCTGTCTGTCTCTCTGTCTCTCTCTCTCAAAAATAAGTAAACATTAAAAAAAATTTAAGAAGAGTCACTCAACTGACTAAGCCACCCAGGTACCCCTGAGGGATACTTTTGATATCCAATGACTCATATCTTGCATTCTTTACTTCTAAAAAGAATTCTATCTTCAACTACTAAACAGGGCTCTACACTTAAGAGACTGTCTTTCTTCAGCAGTGAACGGAAGCCAGGCACGTCAGGTCTTAGCTAAGGCAAAGAGCAATCCTCAGGAAGCCTGCATTCTTGCCATCCCTCATATGATACTCCGCGTGTACATGAGACCACCCAAATGCAACAGAAATGTGACCAGCAATCATAAGCGTAGTTGAAAATATAAAGCCAAAATGGAATGACCCAAGAGATATTTGCCATTTATACTATCTGCTTCCTCGTGGTGTTACGTGTGTGTAAATAAAAGTACCAAAGAAAGGAACAGAAGGCCAGATGGAACAGCTGGGAAATGTATGACAAATCGATAGTCCGCTCACCTTCTGATTTCATTCCAGTTCTTTGCACCGAATAGTTCCAGTTCTATAGCAATTCATAAGCTTGTGGGAGAGTCATTATCGTGCTCTGCAACACTAACTCATTTTGGGGTGAAATAGGCAGGGAGATTGCAGGAGGTTACAACAGTTGAACAAAGGAAATCCAGTTCAATGTTATTTTTATCTGACTGGGCATTTTAATGTCACTGGGAACAAAAGAGTTCTCTTTCCTTTTCGTAACTGTGACCATCAAGGAAGACTCAGAAAAGCTATTATAATTATGGCTTACGTTTCATAATTTCTTGATTCCCTGGAGTATATAGAAAATGAAAAGATAATGTTTTACCTTGAAAGGCTGAAATGGAAAAACCTCGTGTTCATGAGATCTCTCCGGAATGTAGTGATTTGTGCGATTGCAATCACAGAGCCAGCTAAAATAGCACACGAACTCTCCAGTGTCTTCCTTCTGTCAAAAAGAACATTTCATTGAAACTACCTTTGGAAACTGTCTGCTTTCCAAAAAAGAGTGCTAAATGGCTGTTAAGCAACCAGTAACTCTGCCTACATGTGGAGCAATTAGAACCATTTTCAGAGTTTTGAAAGATTGCTCTAACCTCACCCCTTCCTTTGCCAAGACTTAGATGGAATCAAGAAAATAAGCAGGTTGGAGATGCATAAGACTGAAGATGTAAATGAGTCAGCACGATGTTTGAAAGTGAAGTGTGTCCGCACTTTGGGAGCAATTCTTGAATTTTTAATTATTATGATTAACTCTGGAAAACAGGATGTCTTAATCACAGAACATCTCCTCCATTAAAAACACAAAAAGCCTCAGCGCATCAACCTCAATCCACATCATTATGCATCTATGCAAGGCCCATCCTTTTTAAATTATTTTTCTCTACTTTCCTTCTCTATAGTATGGTCATCTTCAACGTGCTTGACATGTGTTCATAGGTATGAACAGATACCCATAAATACACTTTTGTGTGTGTTAACTTACATAATGGTGGTGTGGTATAGATATTTTGTTTCTTTTGGGGGGAATAACATTTTGCCTTTAAGATCTACCTCTGTTGCTTTATGTGCATCAGATGCTTTGTTTCTGATACTGCATAGTAGTCCATGGCGTGCAGTCACTACTTTCTCTTTATTATTCCCCAGTGGCCTCAATCTCTACCACAATACACAACACTGGAGGAATATCCTTGCACAGTTTTTCATGGATCTGTAAGAGAGGGTGTTTTTTTTTTTTTCCTTTTTAACAGTTGCTAAGTTTTTAAGTTTGTAAATGTTTCTTCATTTTTGAGAGAAGGGACAAATAGAGCATGAGTGGGGGAGGGGCAGAGAGAGGAAGACACAGAATCCGAAGCAGACTCCAGGCTCTGAGCTGTCAGCACAGAGCTCGACACAGGGCTCAAACTCATGAACCTTGAGATCATCACCTGAGCCGAAGTCAGATGCTTAACCGACAGAGCCACCCAGGTGCCCCAACAATTGCTACTTTTTAAAGTATATTTATTTTGAGAGAGAGCATGCAAGTAGGGGAGGAGCAGAGAGAGAGGGAGAGAGAGAATCCCTAGCAGGCTCTGCACTGTCAGCACAAAGCCCGACGCAGGGCTCGAACTCACAAACTGCAAGATCATGACCTGAGCTGGTCAGACACTTAAGTGACTGAGCCACCCATGCACCCTGAGAGTTTTTCTAAAGTATGGATCCAGGGGTAGGACGTCTTGGTCATATAAGCAAAGCTAATTTTACTGAGTACCCTAGACCTGCCCTTGCTCTCTAGGACAGCCAGGCCAGTTTGCTCTTCCACCAACAGTACCTGGTTTGCCTCTTCACAGTCTCATTAATATTTGATGTCCTAAAATTTTTTTATAATTTAATGGGAATAAGGTAGTATCTTGCTGTTTTAACAATGTTGAGATTTTGCAGGGAGGTCGAGTTCGTCTTACTCAGATGAGGATAGTTACAGTAAGTATGAACTTGCTGTTGCCTCAAAGTCTGAGAGTGGGGAAGAGTCTGTATGGATGCTGAGCTGAAGGAGGTGTTCTAGACAGATGTGGATACTCAGCCCAGACTGTTCCATCAACCCTCCCAATGATTTTATAAACTGCACATATCATTTAATAAACCCTTTTCTGCTTAAAACAGTTAGAAGGTATTTTCCTCTTGGCAACTAGGAAAGCTGGTTTATATAGTAATTGGTACCGTAAGTGGCTGCAAACCCTTAAGGAATAAAATGGGAATCTAGGATAGGTTATTCAGATAGGTTAAGTTTGAAACCAGGGAGGATCTGGTTCCCATTATAATATAGGTCACTACAGGATGTTATCTGTGGACTTTTATTTTTCCATATACATTTTGGAATAGATTTGATGACAGTCTCAAAAATACCATTGGAATTTTAGTAAAATCATATTGAATTTATAGAACGATTTTGGGATAATTGACATTATTACAATATTTTGTCCATCAATGAACATGGTATGGTTCTCTATTTGGGCTTTCTTTTATGACCTATAATAATATTTTAATTTTTTTAATAGTTTATTGTCAAGTTGGTTTCCATATAATACCCAGTGCTCATCCCCACAAGTGCCCTCCTCTATGACCTATAATAATATTTTTTAAAGTTCTCCATAAAAGCTTTATGGGTTTCTGTTAGATTATTTCCATTTCTGGGAGATGTCCATTTCTCCTCTAGCTCAATAACAATCCTGTTTGATACATAGGAAATTATGAACCCCATTTTATTAACCATTATAACCACATTATATGACAACTATAAAATAGAAAGGGAATGGCAAAGAAAAAAATGAAAAAACTTATGTATAAATATCTACTTTAGAGGTTTTTAATGCTCTTGTGGATGACTCCTGGATTTCCAATGCATTTTCTAGCTGGTTATTGCCCAAATAAATAGTATGGGTTAAGGATACTAGCTACACTCTCTTATTCAATCAGCTTCCCAGTTGGTTTAGATTTTTTAAATGTAGATTGATCTTTTCATTTTCAAATAATGACTTCTTCTTCCTTTCTAATCTTTCAACTCATTTATTTCATTGCCCCATTTCACTGACTCTAATGCTATGTTCAACAGGGTCAATGACAGTGAAAGTCTAGTCTTGTCTCTAGACTTAAAGGGAATGCACAATAAAAGAAAGGTGAACAACTTTTGCAATTTGGCTTCCCCATTTGCCATCACCTTTTCTAAGAACTGTCTCCCTTAGTTGTAACTAGTTGTCCTTGGAGTATGCAGTGGGAAAGAAGGAAGGAAGGTGGGCAAGCCCAGGTCCTGCTCAATCGTTTATATTCATTTTATTCTTCCCCACATCTCCTGGGCTCAAAGTCACCCTTGTGTTAATCTTACTGATCTGGGCTTCTATTTTGCTGCCCCAAGTTTCGACAGAGAATGCAAGAGCCAATCAGGGCTCTCTTTCTATACCCATACTATCTTCCATCTGTGGCTCCTCACCCCTTCCCTTCAGAGGCCCTTAACTTCAGTTAGAACTCAGAATGCAGCCAACTTCTGTCTCTCCAGGGACTTTTCAGGTTTCCCAATATTTTCTTAGATCCATCATTTTCCCTTCCATGACATTGTCAGGATTTGGTTTAGAGTAGGTATCCAGAAATTCCTTCAAGTAACATCGTAAATTTTTGCTATCCTGGAATGTTGTCTAAAAATGAAAAGAGATGAAACTTGGTGGACAGTGTAAGAAGGAGGTAGCTGCATCTTCATGCCTCCTGCATTGTCTATGAAATACTAAGAAAGTTGGCCTCAGGTGCCGGGGTAGCTTAGTCAATTAAGTGTCTGACTCTTAATTTCAACTCAGGTCATGATATCATTGTTTGTGGGTTCGAGCCCTGCATCGGGCTCCACGCTGACAGCTTGGGATTCTCTCTCTCCCTCTGTCTCTCTGCCCCTCCCCTGCTCACATGCTCTCTTTCCCTCTCTATCTCTCTCAAAATAAATAAATAAATTAAAAAAAAAAAAAAAAGAAAGTTGGCCTAAGACTAGAAAGGAGACTAGAGGTGGCCCAGACCTCTACATACCTTGAACTAAAAATAGATTTCCCTAAAATCTTGAAGGTTTTCATAAAATCTAGTATCACAGTCCTGAAAGACACTTCTTGATCCTTTGCACAGAGTGAGAATAACAGAGAAAGTGGTTGCAGGTAAAAAATTCTATTTCCATATGTCTAAAACCTAATTTTCAGTCTATGGGGCTAGATGTTGTGAAATGGGGTAAGAGACAGAGGGAGGGTGAGAATGGGGGGAGACAATGCACAAAAAACTGTGGCCAGAGAGCTTTGCCCTTGAACACCAAAACCTGAGAGACAGACATCGCCCAGGACAAAAGAAATAAATAGGTAAGATGGCATTTATAATAAACCTGAAACACAGCTTTGGACTGCCCATCTCGAGCCTCCTCGTTCTTCCCCACAAAATTCTCTAGTAGGAAATTAGCACTCCTCCAAGATGAGCAGTCAGCAGAAAAGTACTGACACCAGACCTGTACATAGATATTCGATCTAAGTGGAAAGGAGGACAGAACATTTTATAAAAGACAAATTAAAAACTTATATCACAAAGAAGATTTTTTTTAAAAAAAGTTTACTTATTTTGAGAGAGAGAGAAAGGGTGCCAGTAAGGGTAGACAGAGAGGGGAAAGAGAGACTCCCAAGCAGGCTCCATGCCATCAGCACAGAACCAGATTGCAGCGGCAGGGGGGGGGTGGGGAGGGGCAAATTCATGAACCATGAAATCATGACCCGAGCCAAAGTCAAGAGTTGGACACTTGACCGACTGAGCCACCCAGGCATGCCACAAAGATCATTTTAAAATGAAAGTATAAGTGAGGAAAGAGTTCGTTATCTCAAAGCAATTACAAATCATGTTCATTCCACACAGAACTGCTGCTGTTGGAGTCCTTCGTTTTATGTGACTCCGGGTCTTTCCTCACACCTACTCCAGGGGAAATGCCTTCCTCATCTAGCCCTTGGTGAGAGTCTCATTACCTCCCAATCTCAGCCTTTCTCTTCTTCCCTGGCTGGCTTGTTCTTCCCACATATAAGTCAGCCACCACACACTTGAAAGGTCCAAGGACGCTCACCTCCCATGTCCTCCATCAAATCTCTTTTGGAAGCAGAAAAATTATCGAGTAAATATATTATAAAAAAAGAAAATAAAAATGTGAAGTTTGATTTTATGTAAGCAAAATATGACAGTAATTGCATGGACTCAAAAACCAGAAGGCTGTTTATGTATCTATAGGCAAATAGGTTATTTTTTTTCAGTAGCCTTTAGGTTTTTTAAACCTATTGACTATTTATTTTTGAGAAAGAGAGAGACAGAGCACGAGATGGGGAGGGGCAGAGAGAGGGAGACACAGAATCCAAAGCAGGCTCCAGACTCTGGCCCATCAGCCCAGAGCCTGACACAGGGCTTGAACTCATAAACCATGAGATCATGTCCCAAGTGAAGATTGGAAGCTTAACCAACTGAGCCACCCAGGCATCCCTCATTTAGTTTTCTTTTTAAAAACTTGTGTTAAAATTTATACAAATCTTTCCATTTTAACCATTTGAAGGGTACAGTTCAGTGGCATTAGGCACATTCCCATTTTCCTGCTGTCAGCACCACTATCCATCTTCAGAACTTTTTCTTCTTTCCAAACAAACTCTACCCATTAATTAATTACTCCTAATTTCCTCTTTCCCTCAACTCTTTATGTCTCAATGAATTTGACTACTTGAGGCCCCTCATATAAATAGAAGCATTTAACATTCTTAAAATCAAATAAATCACATTTAGGGGTACCTGGGGGTTGGGCTCAGATGAGTGTGCAACTCAACTGGTTGAGTGTGCAACTCTTGATTTCGGCTCAGGTCATGATCCTAGGGTTGTGGGATCAAGCCCTGGGTCAGGCTCTATTCTGAGTGCNCCCCTGCTTGTGCTCTCTCTTAAAAAAATTAAAATAAAATAAAATTTAATTTAATTTAAAATCATTTTGTCTATTAACCTCTACTTTGCACATTCACCATTCTTGTTGTTCTCCAAACTGATTAGAAAGAGGTTTAAGTCCTAATTGTAACCATATTACAGGGGGTTTTTCTTGGTACCAATAAGCAAGTCCCTCTGCACTTTAAATGTACTAATACTAGAGAAAATTTATTCTGGATGGAGAAATAAAACTGAAAGAGAAAGTTGAGAGAGTTCTACATAGAGGAAAGAATCACAGAAAAGACCCAACTAACAGAATTCAGGGTCTCTGTCAGTGGATTATGTAGGTTTTAATTTGACCATTAAGTAAGTGTACGAGCTGCCTTGAAACCACAGGGCTGGACATATCCATCCGGGACTGGAAGAGAAGGCAAAGTATCTGGATTTGGTTCATCACATGAGCTCATTCATAATTCAGAAAGGAAAACATAGTCAGTCATTCGTTCTGATTCTTGGTTAGGAAACTTTCAAATGCTACAATTGTTAAGAAATACTAAGATGATGCGGCACCTGGGTGCCTCAGTCAGTTAAACGTCCAACTCTTGATTTTGGCTCAGATCATAATCTCAGTTCAGGTCATCATCTCACAGTTTGTAAGACTGAGCTCCATGTCTGGTTCTAGGCTGACAGCACAGAGCCTGCTTGTGATTCTCTCTCCCCCACTCTCTCTGCCCCTCTCTGATTCTTGTGCAAGCATGTGCATGCTCTCTCTCTCAAAATAAACACTGTTTAAAAAAGAAATAGTATGATGATATTTCTGACTTTTAAAACTGGCTTTTCATAATAAAGGCTTCACATTTAATTTTTTTAATGTTTATTTTTGAGAGAGAGAGACAGACAGAGCATAAGTGATGGAGGGGCAGAGACAAAGAGGGAGACACAGAATCCAAAGCAGGCTCCAGGAGAGCCTTACAACGGGCTCAAACTCACAAACCACGAAATCATTACCTGAGCCAAAGTTGGACACTTAACCGACTGAGCCACTCAGGCGCCCCAAGGCTTTTAAACAGTATTTACACACATTTAAATCATATTCCAAGATGGGCTTTTTAACTGAGCTTTGTTTAGGTAAAATTCTGAAAGGCTTCATTCACTAATCATCAATCATTTTATGATTCTCTGTGATGCCTCAGACATTGTGCTGGGCACTGGGGTAAAAAGAAACTACACTCAAATGCTTTATGAGAAAATAGTTGATAAGTGGGTAGGTAGGTAAGTAGTTAGTTATATAGATAGAGATAAGGGTGAAGAAAAGAGAGAAACAGAAAGAATTAAAAAAAATGTGGCAAACTAACAAATCTGGGTAAAGGGTAAAAGTTCTTTGTACTATTTTTAAAACTTTAAGTTCAAAATTACTTTTTAAAGGTGCTACAAAAAGTAAGAAAATAGAACATATAAGTGATTATAACTAGTTCATTTAAAAAGTCATGTTATAAAAGGGTCTTCTAACGTCATTTTTTTAAAGGAATGATTCCTCCCGAGACTAATAGATATTTAGAGGAAAATGGAGCTCCACAGTTATAAGTTTGCAAAATATATACTATGCAGACAGTCTAGTGTACATTTTAGCATACTCAAAGATCAGAAAAGTCCCCTAAGAAATAAAGCCAACTACTGTTTTCTGTTTAATACAGAATATCCCAATGTATTTGACCACTGACTCCCCCCTCCCCCCGTCTTTTTTTAGTAACATCTACTAGAATAGAGATTTCAGAAATGCCATTGTGAGATAAGGAACATTATCTCAGTGTGCAAACTCAATTACAAGGAGTCTACTTGTAATGTATTATACATTCCTGAGTTTACACAGATACAATTCCAGTTGGTTCTCAGATACCATTGTGTGAAGGTATAGACATGTGGCCCCTCCTTTAATTAGAAACTCTTATTCTTAATGTGGTATTTATTGAATTTCATGCTGAGATAAATAGCCTTTGTTTATGCAATTTCCCAGGACTAATTGCTGAGTTTTTAGAACAGTCTTTCACTAAGCTTTAATGATTACAATTAAATGAACCAGTAAGATAAAACAAATTATCAATTCAGCCACCTATTGTGAATCCGTTGATCTTGAACTACCTGATGTAAATATGTAAGATGGTTGGCCTTTTCCCAAGATTGCTAGAAGCAAGACTATCCAGGTAATTTCTGCTTGTTCTCTTGCATCTTTCCTCAAAATTCCCCAAGAGTGGAAGGTGACTTTAGAAATATAACACCAGGTTTTTCTCTACATCAATAAAGAAATCCCCATTATATGAATTCTTCTTGTATGCTTCATTAGTAGAAGAGGTTACAAGTGAATACTTTGAGAAATGTTAAGAAGTAGTTGAGGACAATTTTTCTTTCAGAAAAAAATTCCAATAAAAATCTTGAATAGGAGGTCTTATTTCTTAAGTGATAAAAACACATCTTGGAAGGGAGTTCAGAGAATGCTAATTTTTAAAGTTCACAAGCTAAATGGGTATTCAGAGGTTACTGGTTAACTCTAGTATTCTATTCCCTTCTATATATACATTTAGGGGAAATGTCCAATACCTGATAAAAAATGGAAATACAATCAGTTTTATAAGGCATATAGTGAAGTGTTTCCACAATAATGTATATTGCTAGTAATAATGTAATATTATTGCTAGTAATAATAATGTAATTGCTAGTAATTATAAAAGTATTTCCTAAGTAGGTTTTCTTCATAATTGTACATGTAAAGTCATAGAAGAGAACACAGTGATTCTTTCTGTTGTTGTTATTGTTTTTAAGTTTATTTATTTATTTTCAAAGAGAGTGAGCCTGCACATGGGAGGGGCAGAAAGAGAGGGAGAGAGAATCTAAATCAGGGTCCACACTGCCAGCACAGAGCCTGACATGGGACTCTCACAAACTGTGAGATCATGACCTGAGCTGAAACCAAGAGTTGGATGCTCAACTGACTGAGCCACCCAGGTGCCCCCGGAACACAGTGATTCTTAAAGAGCAGGTAAGAAGTAGTTGAGACAATCTTTCTTTCATAAAAAAAAAAAAATCCAATAAAACTCTTGAATAAGATGTCTTATTTCTTAAACGATAAAAACACAACCTGGAACTGAATTCAGAGAATACGAATATTTAAAGTTGACAAACTAAATGTGTATTCAGATCTTACTGATTAATTCTAATTAATCAGAATTAATCTATCTAATCCATTATTAGAGGTGTTCAACTAATGGACCAATTCTTATTTAATTGACTACATTGCAAAAAAATAAGTATATTAGTGTAAAGCCTGGTATACACTAAGTAGATAAAGGGAAGAAGGGTATAATGCCAAACAGATGAAGCTTCAAAACATCAAACTGTCATTTTTCAGTGATATTCATAGTTTGCATTTTTCTGTTCTTTTTTTTTTTATTTGAGAGGGAGAAAGAGAGAGAAAGAGTGTGCATGCGCAAGTTGGGGAGGGAATGAGGGAGAGGGAAACAGAGAATCTTAAGGAGACTTCACATCCAGAGCAAAGACTGACAGAGGGCTCCATCTGAAATCAAGAGGCAGTCGCTCAACTTGCTGAGCCACCCACGTGCCCCTCACATATTTCTTCACAGTTCTCTACAATTATGCTCAATACACCTTATAAACTGTCATTTAACTATGTTAATTATCTTGATTTCATTACTTAACCTTGTGCCTTGGATTATGTGAAATAAGAAGGAATAAGAAAAGAAAGATTAAGTGAAGAGAGACAAAGAAGAAACCAATATTCCCTGAGATAGTTTTGTATTACAATATAAAATGACACAAATTGTTTCTGCGGGGGAATTGTTGTGTGTAAAATGCTAATTCCTTATTTTTCTTGCTTAGACCAAAGGTAGAGAAAATGGTGGGCTTTAATTATTTGCAGAAAAACCTACAAGTTAGAGTTTAATTCATTGAAACACTTCATAACCACCTATCGCTCATTCATTTAATTCAGAGATTTGTAAAACACAGCCCACGGGCCAGACACCGGGTTCTATAAAATTGTACTGGAACAAATCCATGCCCATTCGTTATATTTCCTATGACTGCTAAAGAAAGCAGAGTGAGCAGTTACAACAGAGACTTTGGGGTCCACAAAGCCTAAAATATTTGCTATCGGGCCCTTTACAGAAAAAGTTTGCTGACTCCTGATTTAAGCAGGCGTTTAGGGGCGCCTGGGTGGCTTAGTCGGTTAAGCGCCCGACTTTCGCTTAGGTCATGATCTCGCGGTTCGTGGGTTTGAGCCCCGCGTCGGGCTCTGTGCTGACTGCCAGCTCAGAGCCTGGAGCCTGTTTCAGTCTGTGACTCCCTCTCTCTCTGACCCTCCCCTGCTCACGCTGTCTCTCTCTCTCTCTCCTAGAAATAAAAAAAAAAAAAAAGCAGGCCTTTAGTCACTTGTTTTCATTTAGTAAGTGTTTTGCAGAGTCGAAGTGGCATTAGCCTCAGTGCTAGGATTACAGCCGTGAGCACACAGCCATAGTCTCTGCCCCTGTGGACTTTACATTCTAATGGAAGAGACAAAGAAACAGCAATGACATCAACGGTGTGACCAGGTCTAGAATAGGGAAGATGTAGTAGGTGATGGGAACACAGATCAGAGGCACCAAGCTGGAACTGAGAGGAGCGAAAGTAGTAAGGGTAATTCTAGAAGGAAATGATACCTAAACTGAAACCTGAAGAGTGAATAACAGTCAGGAAAGTAAAACCCGGGGCTGGGAGGGGTGAGGCAGGAAAGGAAGGAGTCTGAGATAGGTTATGAGTATTGCAGGGAGAAGGACATATGTTGAGTCCCATGGATAGAAGAAAGTGTGACATGAGCGACGTCTAGTCCAGTCAGAACAAAGGCTTATTGGGAGAAGTAGTAAAAAGAAAGCTAGAAAAGCAATTAGAACCCAGATGAGGCATCTTATAAGGAGCTTATTCCAAGGAAAACGGAAAGCCATGGAAGGATTTAAATTATGAGAGAGAGGGGCAGCTGGGTGGCTTAGTCAGTTAAGCGTCCGACTCTCCCTCTCTCTCTGCCCCTCCCCTGCTTGCTCTCTGTCTCTCTCTCAAAATAAATACACATTTAAAAAATTATTTAAAAAGAAAAATTATGAGAGAGATACAAACATATTTATATGTTAGCATGATCACATACCCTTCAGTATAGAGTTGGAGGGAGAAAGGCTAGAGTCAGAAATAGGAACTAAGAAGCTATTGTAGATATTTGGGCTCTTTCCATAATTTGACTAATGTTGATAATGCTGCTATAAACATCGGGCTGCATGTGCCCCTTCAAATTCATAAAATTACTACTTTTACTAATTACTAATCAGTAAAAATACTCATTCAAAGGGAAACATGCACCTCAATGTTTATAGCAATGCTATCTGCAATAGTTAAATTATGGAGAGAGCCCAATGTCCACCAGTTGATGAATGGATAACGAAGACGTAGTTTATATATACAATGGATTATTACTCAGCCATAAAAACAAATGAAATATTGCCATTTGCAACAACATGGATGGAGCTAGAGAGTATCGTGCTAAGTGAAATAAGTCAGAGAAAAGCAAATACCATATGATTTCACTCATATGTGGAATTTAAGAAACAAAACAAACAAGCATGGGGAAAAAGAGAGAGAGGCAAACCAAAATACAGACACTTACCTCCACAGAACAAGCTGATGGTTACCAGAGGGGAGGGGGTTGGAGGGATGGGTTAAATAGGTGATGGGAATTAAGGGGGGGGGGCACTTATTGTGATGAGCACCAGGTGTTGTATGTAAGTGGTGAATCACTAAATCCTATACCTGAAACTAATATTACAGTGTATGTTAACTAACTGGAATTTAAATAAAAACTTTTAGAAAAGTTGTTGGGGTGCCCGGGTGGCTCAGTCAGTTGAGCATCGACTTCGACTCAAGTCATGATCTTGCAGTTTGTGAGTTCGAGCCCTTCATCGGGCTCTCCGTTGTCAGTGCAGAGCCTGCATGGGATTTTCTGTCCTCGTCTCTCTCTGCACCTTCCCCACTCACACACTTTCTCTCTCTCTCAAAAAAAAAAAAATATATATATATATATATAATTTTCTTAAAAGAAGAAGCTGTTCTAGAAGTGGAATTCCCAGGTATTGCCAAGTGAGGAGATTGGCAAATCTACCTGTAAAGCAACTATAAAGCTAGAAAAAACAGCAAACAACAACAACAAAATCACCTCTTAACAGTCTGAAAATGAACAAAAGCATGCAACAATCCGAGAAGCACTTATATTTGAAAATCTGCTTAACTTCCCAAGTAGGAACATGGGAATCTGGGTGCTCTCTGGACTTGACCGCCCTGATCCCTCCTCCAGCTTGGTGGACAAGGAGGCTTTTCAGGCAGGTCAGGGCCAAGGGACCAGCAGCTCCTCCCTGACTGGGAGGATGGGCTTGCTCAATGCGGTGTGGTGGGAAAAGCCTGCACCCAGCAGTGTTATTAGTAAGAGTGACAATCACAACCGTCGTTGAGTAGGAAAGGTTCACAGCTCTGCCAGCCTGAGTTTGTAGTCATTGTGGGAGAAGGCATATTTCTTGTGGGGCCGTGTGTGTGTGTGTCGCTTCTAATGGAGAAACCCAAACCAGTTATAATACCTTGCTCACCCTGAAGCTGAACATAAAAGGGCCCAGCAAAGTGTGGAAGCCTGGGCATACCTGCAAATGGCATGAGCTTTGAAGGTCGCCCCCTTTACTCTCCTATATATTTATCGGCAGAAAACAGAAGCCTTCTTGGCTTGAAGTGCTGGAGTATGACCTCGATCCAGCCTCTGTCTAACCAAAGCAATGCAAACACAGGGGTGACCCCACAGAAGCAGTGTTAAAAATAAAAACAAGATTTTTAAATATAAGAAAACTGTGAAGAAGAGACATCAGCAGTCCCAGACCAGAGCGGAGACCGATTTCAGAAATAAACAAAACTGCAACAACAACAATCTTCAGGAGCAGAAAAAGTAGAATACAGAGTTGCTCTAATACCTTATATGAAATGTCCAGATTTCAACAAAAGCTTCTGGACACACAGAGACAGGGAAGTGTCTCCGGAAATAAAGGCGCCAGTAAAATGTGTCACACGTAGCTGAGTTGTGCGCTTTGGCGGTTCATGGTCTCTAAGAAGCAGACCAAGGTGACAACAGACATGCAAGAGATTCGATGGTGGAAATGCTTGTAAACATGGAGAAGGCAGCAGAAATGGATAGGGAGAGAGGGTGCCTGGATGGCTCAGTCGGTTAAGAGTCCGACACTTGATTTTGGCTCAGGTCATGATCTCACAGTTCATGAGTTCCAGCCCCATGTCAGGCTGTGCTGACAGCTTGGAGTTTGTGATTCTCTCTCTCTCTCTCTCTCTCTCTCTCTCTGTTCCTCCCCTGTGCTCACTCTTTCACTCTCTCTCAAAATAAAAAAAATAAAGAAATGGGTAGGGGAGGCTTCAGGCCACAGTGCAGGTCTGAGATCTATGAAATGAAAGCAGAAAAGGCAGAGCTGGTTAGGGGACCCTAAACCACAGTGCAGTTCTGAGAAAGTCTCGGTTCTACCTGAGCCCCGTGCTGGGCAGGCTCAGCTCTGGAACCCACCCTGATTTTCTGCCTGGGACTGACCCAGAAGAACTGTGGTCTCGGTGTGAGGAGCTACATGTGTAGATGCAGCTGCTCCAATACGAAACCTTTTGGCCTTCCACGACATCCATGCGGGCATGCTCCCTTCCAGAAGCTTCTTCCTCCTGTTTTGCTCTCCTCTTCTGCTGGCCAGAATGACTCTGGCCTCTCCACTTCACCTGGCATCAGCCATCTCTAGTCTTCTAAGAGCTGCCCTAACCGGGAGTTTACTCTGGGGCCTCACCAGAGCCCCCAAATCAATGAATTCTCACTTAACCATTCTTTTGTTCCAACCCTCTTGATGAAGCGCCCTCTAAATCCAATTCCAGGGCTAATGCCCTCGTTCTTAATGGTACCTGCTAGCTAATTCTTATCATTCTTTTAGGGTGTAATTTCCTCCTTCTCTTATCAGGCCCCGCACATCCCTGGCCAGGTGGCATGAAGATTTAACCCCGATCATCACTCGGGTAGCCAGGAGAGGCGGTGGGGGCAGCTCCTGAGCGGGAGTGCCTGTCGCCCTGCAGGAGCAACGTCTCTGCACCGGAAACTGCAGGCAGGAAGATGAAGGGGAGCCGCCTCTGCAAGTCCAGAGTGGTCAGGGTCCCAGAGGCACCCAGCCAAGGCCCTGACCTTAGCAGGAGAGACCTATCTGGTCTAGGCATTTAAACATCGCTGAAGCTCTGGGACTCTGTCATAGCTTCTTTGTGCTGCTTGGCTGTTTTTACTCTTCCATTTTAGAAGAGAAAGATCATTTATTAAACTGTCAGAGGCCCTCTGGCTTGCACACTTAGCCTTTAATGGTTTGTTAACTGCTCGCCATTTCTCATTATCCCATCAAAGGACATCAATACAGCTCATTAAAAATAAGGCAATTCCACTCCTTGTAGGCATTGCTCCCTGATATCTTTTCCATGCCAGAGTCACTGCATTTCTCTCTAATGGGACATTTTCTAAGGTCACCATTGGGGAAATCTTCAGCAACTGGCTCTCACCTTGTGCCAGAGACTCTATCATGCCCTCCACATTCTACTCAGGACAGAGCCCTTTGTGCCAGCTAGCCAGTGAGTGTGCCAGTCCCAAGCCCCATCTTACTGTCCACTTTCCCAGACCCAATGCTTGGTACCACCTTTGTTAGTCTAGGTCCTTCAGGAAGCGCACACTAAGCTGTGTTAGCCACACAAGAGATTTCCTGGGGGAAGGAGGAAGGGAAGAGAGCAGGGGTAGATGTGGAGAACCTTCAGATTGCAGTGCAGGTCTGACTTCTGCAGAAGGAGAGAGGTAGGGAAGGATTGGGTGGGAAGAGGCTCAGAGCGCAGGATAGTTCAGAGAAAGCCTCAGCAGGGCTGATAGAGGGCCCCAGGGAAGACTGCCTCTAAGGAGTCCCGCAGGAGGGAGGCCCGGCCCAGCCCAAGTCATTGGCTTAGTTAGGTTACCATGTTGGCCACTGGCTTAGCCATTGGCCGGGAGGATTGGCCTGGGAAGCATGGCTTGGGTGTGAGTGCCATGTGGCGTTAGGTGAGGCAGCTGGAAGTTGTCAGTCAACTGTGACCCTCAGCAGTCCTCCTGAATGATGACATGAGAAGTGTGATCCCATCCTCTACATGTGTCCTTTTCCAGTGTTTCTGAGGATCCCCAGACAAGACTGTTTGCACAAATGTCTCCTTTTGTTTTGAATTCCTGCTCCTGCTTTATTGATCTGTCTCCTCTAGTGATTTTTACCACTCTGGCAACCTCAATTCTCTCTTGGCATCTATGGCCCAAGTCTGAAGATCTCACTTCATTCCCCAAAGTGGCATATGTATGTGACATATGAAGGATCTGGTGATGATGGGAAAAATTCCAAGAGAGAGAAATGAAACACTTGAATTTTAATTTGAGATGTTGTCATGCCTAAAGTCCACTGACCCTTGTCTGCTACAAGGAACCTCTCTCAAGACTTTCCCACCCCCTCCTCCATTCTTCTCTTTCAGAGAACTTTCCCCCATCCATTTCTTATTTCAGCTTCCATTTTCAAAATTCTTCTTCCCCTGGGTTGTTTGGAAGGAAAAAAACAATCAAGATTCCTCTATTTTGCATTCCTTCCTGTCATTTGTGGACAATATTTTTCTTTTATCCCAACTGAGACCTAAGATGAGGGTCTGTAATCTAATTGGGCCTAACCAAAAAAAAAAAAAANTTGGCCCCAAAAAAAAAAAAAAAAAAAAAACAAAAAAAAACAAAAAACAAAGGTCAATTAAGGTGTTTTTATTAAATATTATAGTCAATCCCAGATTTCTGGTACATTCTCATATCTTGGTTTTGGCCACTTCTCATCATATTTTTATTTGCTAATAAATTATTAAAAACTCAATCTCAGATTAAACAAAAGGTGATGATAGACCTAATGCAAAGATACAAGAAAGCAAATAGCCAGAAGCCACAGTCTTTTCTATGCTATTCCTCATCTTAAGTTTACTTTCCAATCTATTGGTATTTTCATCTTTGAAGGAGGTAACATTCAGTAATGGCAAATGTACACAAAAAAGATTGCATATCAATTTATGAACAGATGTAGGCATGTAGCCAACATGTATAAAAGGAAAATGTTTTAGGGAGCTTATTCTTTGATGTGCATGTTCTTTTATAAGAACTTTTCTTTATCTCTCCCATAAAAAAAGAAGCCTAGTTCAAAGCACAATCAGTCTTTCATGGTAAGGACAATGGATGGAAGCAATTTGAAGCAAATGCCCTTTGATTAAATAGATGACTATTTGACTTCTTAATAAATAATCAACATCAAAATAAAAGTCTAGATCTTTTCAAGTTCACATGGCTATGGTTTATTTTAGCAGAATTAAATTGTATATGCACTTTGAACTCTGTAGCTTAAATATTTTTAAAAGACTCCTTGGAAATGATTTTAAAATAACCCAACGCCATTCATGCACCAAAGCATGGAAAATTGAAAGCAAATCAAGATCCCCAGAATACATATTTGCCTTTCAGCATCACCTTGTACCTGTAGCTTTGATTGCCAAACGCCCCCTGCAGGTGTTTGTTTTGAAGTCGCATTTCCATAGGGGGAGGTCTGTGCTGCAATATACAGATAAGCAGGAAATGAACCAGGGATGAAAAATCTATTAGTTCCGAAACTGAAAGAAAACAGTGGCCTCAGCACTGCGTGTGTGTCCCTTTGCCAGTTTAAAATTTTCTCTGTTCCAAATGATGCCGCATGATCATCCCAAGTTTGAAGGAACCGATCCTGCTTTTCTACTAGTTTGCTGGTATGGGGAGTTGATTTTCATGCCTACACATTCCTAAGAACGGCGATCATTCTCACACGTGTCTTCTGCCAGGCTGCCCCAGCGATGGCAGCTGTAATTACTCCCCAGGGACACTGGGTGCCCTGCCGTTGACAATGCCAGCTGACTCTTGCTTCAGTCATGGCTGGCTTTTAACAGTCAGAGTTTTATCTTCTTCCCCAGGGTTGGGACAATGTGGTCTCCCCAGTGAGCTGGAGATTCTTCCCCTCAAACACACAAAAGCATAAAAATACAAAACAATAGCACTGCACCAAAGCTTAATTCTAATTACATAGTTCTCTGCGTAGGCATTAGCTGAGAAAAAAAGACCTCAGTATGTCTGCTTACAAGCTGCTTCGCTTTTGCTTATGGCAGGGAGATTTCCTAAGTGGTTATAGTTATTAAACTAAAAAAAACGGGGGCGCCTGGGTGGCTCAGCCGGGTAAGCATCTGACTTCGGCTCAGCTCAGGATCTCACATACGGTTTGTCAGCTCGAATCCTGCTTCTGGTGAGTCCCGCTTCTCTCTCTGTCTCTCTTCTGCCCCTCATAGGAGTCTCTCCCCTCTCTCTCTGCTTCTCGCTCACTTGTGCTCCCCCCTCAAAAAAATAAATAAACTAGAACAAACTATTAATAAGATAATATTACTTTGTTAATTAAAAAAAAATTTTATGTCTTTATTTTATTTTGAGAGAGAGAGAGAGAGAGAGAGAGAGAGACAGAGAACAAGCAGGGGAGGGGCAGAGATAGAGGGAGACACAGAATCTGAAGCAGGCTCCAGGCTCTGAGCTGTCAGTACAGAGCCCGACGCAGGGCTTGAACCCACGGACTGTGAGATCATGACCTGAGTTGAAGTCGGACGCTTAACCGACTGAGTCACCCAGTTATTTTCTACTAGTTAATTTAAAAAATGTTTTAAATTTACTTCAGAAGTAAAGAGGATAAAAAGTATAAGTTCCCTTCATTTCACCATGCCTAGTCAGAAACTTTTCACATTATTATCATGTAACAGTTTGCTTACATGTGTAAGTATATGTAGCAGGTGGAATAGTGCCCCCAGAAAATTCACATTTACCTGGAACCTCAGAATGTTATCTTCTTTTGGAATAGGGACTTTGCAGGTGCAACCACAGTAAGCATCTTGAGATAAGATCATCTGGGATTAGAGAGAGCCCTAAATTCAATGATGAGTGCCCTTATAAGAGACAGAAAAGAAAATACAGATACATGGAGGGAAAGATACATGAAGATGAGGGCAGTAACTGGAATAGTGCCTCTATAGGTCAAGGAACACCAAGGATTATTTGCAATCAGCAGAACTTGAAGAGAGGCATGGAACAGACTCTCCCTCAGAGGCTCCAGAGGGCGTAGACCCTGCCGATACCTTGATTTTGAACTTCTGTTCTCCAGAACAGCAAAAGAATAAATTTCTGTTGTTTTAAGCCACCAGGTTTGTGGTAATTTGTTACAGAAGCCCTAGGAAACTGATAAAGTACACAACTGTTTACACACACGTACACACACATACACACACACAGATTACATTACAGGTAAATGTAAATTATTGTCTTGGAAAGTTTCCATAAGAATCAGTGGTTCTCAATGGAGGCTCTACTCACTATATAGACACACATGAACAGCTGGGGTGCCTGGGTAGCTCAGTCAGTTAAGTGTCTGACTTCAGCTCAGATCATGATCTCGCAGTTCATGAGTTTGAGCCCCATGTCAGGCTCTGTGAAGACAGCTCAGGGCCTGGAGTTTGCTTCGGGTTCTCAATCTCTCTCTCTCTCTCTTTCTTTCCCTGTCTCTCTCTCAAAAATAAATACAACATTCTAAAAAAGAAACACATGAATGATTTGGGTTTCACATAATTGGAGGATGCTATGGGCACCCAGCATTCATACCAGTCCTACACAATGAGAAATTGTTCAACCTTCTGCTTGACTTTTGAATGTCTCACCAGACATTTATGTAGGTGAAAAAACCATTTACAATTATCTGAGGCAAGGACCTGGTGTTGTTATCTAAGTAAACACAAATCATCATTTTAATATACATACGTTTCTGAATTAAAAAAATATGATTACTGTAAAGTGAGAGAAATTTGCATTTTCTTCTGTTTGGAATCATATCTGTGCAACTTGTCTACATTTGTAACTGTTGCCTTATAGCATCAAATAGTACTCTCTTACCTGTTAATTTCATTGTGCCTGAACATTTACATAATTAAATAAGATATTGTATTCAGTGTTCTGAATAATGTAAAGAGAATTACTGTAAGGAATTGACTTATGTGGTTATAGAGGCTTACAAGTCCCAAGATTGGCAGAGTGAGTTGGAGACCCAAAAAAGCCAATGGCTTAGTTCTTGTCTGAAGGCCAGCAGGCTTGGAGTGCTGGAAGAGCTGACATTACAATTTAAGTCCAAAAGTGGGGGTGGGGGGTGGGGGGACATGTCCCAATTTGAAGGCAGGCAGCCATGAGGAATTGCTTCTTCCTTGGGTGAGTATCAGCCTATCTGTTCTATTCAGGCCTCCAACTGATAGGATGAAGCTTGAAGACAGCAGGAAGGGCTCAGCTGGTTAAGCATCTGGCTCTTGACTTGGCTCTTGACTTTGACTCAGGTCATGATCTCACAGTTCGTGGGCTCTCTGCTGACGGTGTGGAGCCTGCCTGGGATTCTCTGTTTCTCCCTCTCTTTCTGTCCCTCCTTTGCTCATGTGCTCTGTCTCCCTCTCAAAATAAATAAATAAACTGAAAAAAAAATTAAACAATGTTAATCTCATCCAAAAATACCCTCACAGACACACACAGAAAAGTGGTTGACCAAGTAACTGTCTGGGCACTCTGTGGACACATAGAATCAATCATCACAGATACTAACACACAATTGTTTTTCTTTCATTTCTACCTCATATTTTAGTTAAATGTAATATTGGTTCTAAAAAACTAATTACCTAAGGCTCTATTATCTGTGAATTTTGTTTTGCAATAGTAAAGGGGGCATTACAAAATATTCATTACAAAGAGTCACTGGCTGATAGAGGATCAAGAAGCACTCATCTGGATGTGTTGCACTCTACTGTAATGGTTTAATCGTCCTCCATATGTGAACATACAATAATATGTTTAATTAATTAACACTTCAGTTGGGTTTTCTTATTTTTATTTTTTTGCTACTACCAAAAATATCATGGAGAACACCCTCATACATGTATCTTTGTACATTTTACAACATTTCTGTAAACTGGATTCCTCACAAGAGAATTCCTCAAAAGAGTATGCACATTTATTTTTTTTTAATTTTTTTTTTTTTAAGGAGTATGCACATTTAAAATGTTAATAGACACTGGAGCAGTGGGGTTTTTAATGGAGATTATACACCAAAGGGTATAAAACAGATATAAGTACAGCTGCTTTTTAAACAAGGATGGAGATCTGGAAGCCACATCCATTCCTTTGCTGGCCAAAATGGCTCCACAGAGCTCTGCAGTGGTCAGGAGCACAGCTTGAAAACCACAGGCCTGAGATTCAATTTACTCTTTCTTGGTGGCTTTGGCTTTGGGACGCTATGAGGTTGCTCAATACCTTCTTCTTAGGCTACCTGGCATCTCGGTCATTATCATCAGGTTAAGGGTCAGCCCCCTTATCAGGTGTATAGGCTCACCAGCTCCAAACCCCTTGCTGCCTCTATTATTATTATTTGCTTTAAAAATATTTAAAATATGCATACTAAAAAGTACATAAAATGTACACATATAATAAGATAGCATAATGCACACACCTCTGTAGGCACTATCCAGATAAAGAAATAGAAGCCTAGTAGCACCCACACCAAACAACCACCTCATTCCACCCCAAAGGTAACCACTGTACTAACACACATAGTAATCACTCCCTTGTGTTTCGTTATACTTGAGCTCTAGTAAGTATTATATGTAAGTGAATACACTACAGTTTCTTTTTTCCTTTTGGGAGGACTTCATATCAAAGGGATAATATGCAGCCATTTTCTATTCTTTGGTGCGATATTATTTTTGTGAAATTTTTCATTTTTATGTGCTATTGCATACGGTTGTAGTTTTCATTTTCACTTTTATTGCTATCTGGCATTCAATTCTATGAATGAACCATACTTAATTTACTTACTCTTTTTTTTAAATTTATCCACTCTATTGTTGATGGGCATTTGGTCGTTTTTAGTATAAGGCTATTATAAATAACCTATGAACTTTCTCACACATACCTTCTAGTTCACATAGTCTTACATTTCTATTTCTCTGAAAGCTAGAGATGGAGTTGCTAGGACAGAGGATACGAACCCGTGCTTTCTATTCTAGGTTGTTTTACTAAGTAAACAAACAACTCTACGAAGTATAAAAAGCGCTTGTTTCAATAAAGTATTTGTTCCGTAGATTACCTGAGATCCATGTGTAATTGCAATAATGAGTTCTCAGATATTTTTCATAATATTTTATAAAATAGAGGATTGTATAGGGTATCTTTTGTGGTAATGAAAATATAAAATTAGTGGTTATGATTACACAACACTAAATATACTAAAAACCTCTGAATTACGCACTTTAAAAGAATGGACTTTGTGGCATGTGAACTATCCTCAATTGTTGGTATAAACAAACAAACAAACTCCCAAATGACAATAAGAATTCAGGATTGTTGGGGCGCCTGGGTGGCTCAGTTGGTCAAGTGCCCAAGTCATATAGTTAAGTACACGGCTCAGGTCATGATCTCACAGTTTGTGAGATTGAGCCTGCATCAGATTCCTTGCTGACAGGGCAAGCCTGCTTGGGATTCTCTCTCTCCCTCTCTCTCTGCACCTCCCCTGCCCCTTCTCTGTCTCTCTCCCTCTCTGTATCTCTCTCTCTCTCAAAATAAACACTTAAATAAAGATTTAAAGGAAAAAAGAGTTCAGGATTGTTGAAGACAGAATCCATGTAATAAGAGACGCTTTCTACCTCCAACGAGCCTACCAGGAATTATGTGTTCATTGGTGTAGGGGAAGGGGCAGGAAAGAAATGAAGAATTGGGGATGAGGTAGAGGGGGATAGGTAAAGAAGGAGAGAGGACAGCAGAAAGAGGTTTAAATGGTAGCTTAGAAAAATGTTTTGGTAGCTTGTATTATTTGATTACGGGAAATAAGGAAAGAAAATGGAATAAAATTGGTGGGGTACTTTAAGCAATGATCATGATTTTCTGATCTGCAAATATCAGCTCTCCACATCCCAAGGAGTGTTGTATGTTCACAGAATACATGAAGAAAATTGAGTTTTAGGGATAGAACTTGTGGTCACAGGGTTAATATATATATATAAATAATAATAATGACGCTAACAATCACAGTTAATACTTATTATTATTTCATATTTATTTTGTATTTATTATAAGATTTAAAATCCCTGCTGTAGCAGTTACTATCTATGTGAACTTGAGGAAGCTACTTAGCTTCTGTTGACCTTACTTTCTACATTCAATAAGCTGCTATTGTGCATTTCAGTTCTGGAAACTATGTCATGGGAATTGCATTGTCTCTCCTCTGCTTTACTTAGTAGTAGATATACCAGTGAGGAGTATACATTTCTCCAGCTCTTCCCCATGCACACCCCTTACATAATCCCCTTAATGAGGGAAGGCTGCTGACAAGAGACCGGGACATCCTCTGGGTCAAGAGAACGCAGAAAACTGCCTTGCTGCTCAAAACTAGAGAAAAGAGGAAAATAGGAAATATAACATCTCAACAAATCATCCTGTCACATAAGCATCAGACGAGCTGAAGAATTCTAAGCAGCGGAACTACAAAAGCCCTCGTTTGAATTGTATGGTGTTCTGTGCCTCTTAGGCAATGGGATGAGAGATAATCTTTTTAAATCCATAAATGATTCTTTGAAATACATTTTTTTACCTTAAAAAAAAATAAATTTGGGGATAAGCTCATTTTTGTTAACAAGTATAGGTAAGTAACACAACTCATGTCAGTTTGGTTCATTTAGAAGGCTTAGGGGCCTGTAAAGCACCCAGAAAATCCCAGCATAGTGTTGCTATCAAATGAATCAAGATGGCTTCTTCAGCAGCTGAATATCACTCTATATAACACTTTCCTTCTATAAATGAAGGCCTTGTTTTTAACTGGCCTGGAGGCTTCTGATTTTATTGGAACTATACTAAGAAGCTGGTGTGCTGTGAATTCCTGCCTTGTGGCTAAAGGTGCACAAAGTCAATACAGTGCCTGAGCTGCCCCTAGGTCTCATGCCACCCACGTCCCAGGTGGAATTAAATGTCCTCAAGTAGGCTACTTTGAAATTCTAGTTTTTAAAGCATGCTTTTCAGAGCAGCAAAAACACAAATCACTGTGTGTATATTTACTGCACTTTATGCATCTCACATATAAAAGCTGTATTGAACATTTATGAGGCTTCTCCTCGAAAAACTGCAGAGCATAATAGAAAGTATGTTTTTGCATTTTTACTCAAACCTCAGACTCCAATAGAATGAGGGCCTAATGGAGCCAAGAGAGAAGAGGGAGTTGCTTACCACAACATACAGTTTTCCTGGCACAAATAAATCTGTCTCACTCACTCAGGCCTTGAGGCAAAGGAACAAAAGAACGCGAGAAGTTCCAGAGAATGCTTTGCTCACGCCCCGGCTCCTTTTCTGCACAGAGAGCCAAAGGGGAAGAAGTAAAGCAGGCCGTGAACATGAAGTCTGCAAGATGAGGTGAAAGGGAATCCTGGGAGCCCTTTCATCTTTCTCTGTTGCATATCTAATACATTTTCCTTGACTTTCAAATTTTCAAAACTATTGTGCATTGTTCAAACGGTAAAGGTCTAATTATGAGTGGCTTCCAAATGTTTGTGTTAAGCGAGTCAACTTGTTTCCGAGGTAATCTAGTAACAAATGTTCACTGTATTTAGTGGTTGAAAAGTATTTTAATATACTTGATTTCTTCCCAACCATCTACTTGCAATAGTCAGGGTCCAACAAGGAAACCACTCTATTTTGTTTTTGAAGGGAAATCGATGCTGGGAGATAGTTACAGGGGTGACAGAAGAACAGAAGCCAAGTAAGAGATAGTGAAGCCAAGCAGAGATTACCAACAGCAGAGAGACAGAGGGAAGTAAGTGGAGTTCCCAGAGTCCAGAGCCAAGGTCACCAGACAGTAGCTGGTACCACAGCAGACCCGTCCGGTGGGAGCTGAGCCACAGGAAAGAAGCAGTCACTGCTGGAGAAGCCGTTCCTCCTGCACCCCAACCCCTAACCCTACACTACAGCCTCTGGCCAGTATCTTGCAATGCTCAAAAGCCAGAAGCCAACTAACAGGAGAGTCTGGCAATCAGCCTGCAGGCAGGTTCAGCTCCACGGCCGTGGAGAGCAGAGAAGGGGATGGGAAATGAATTTGAGGGCACACCGAGATCGTGTTTTTCTTGACCATTCTCTGACTTCTGAAAGCTAAAGAAAAATATTCCTGATGTGATAGCTCTAGCTTACTGGATAACGGGGAAGATTGCGTTCTAAAGGCTACAGCCACCAAATAAACTCTACCCTAGGCCTCTCTGCTGACTCCGTACCATTCACCTGTGGCATCACCAGCCTTCTATAGTTCATCCAGCAAAAGGTTGGTTGTCCAGCGGGACCCATGGCAGACTATTCCAGGGGACTAGTTGCCTTTTGCTTGATTTTCTTGACGTTGTTTCAGTATTTTCTCATACTCACATACGAACTATTATGCAGCATTTTATGAGCTGTCACAAGGAAAAATGGCTGTGGGATGTGTCCATGGTTGACAGGGTGCTTTTATCACATATGTCTTCCAGAGCTTTGAGGTATAGGGAGAGAGAAAGAGGAAAAAACTACTGTGAATGTGGTGATTACTTCTCCTGTCCTCTTTATTAGAGTAAAAACACCTTTTCCCTTTCTTATTTTTCCCCCTCCTTTTTAAGAAGAAAGGCTATACCTAAGAGAAATATTTGAATTATCTAAGGGTGGGGAACAAGGGCAGCTCAGCCGAAAACAGCTGGAATATATCGGCAATAGGAGCGGACAAAAAACACTCTTTTTGTGCCATCAGTGAATCGTTGCTGTGAGAAAGCCAAAATAGCAACCTCTTTATCTCCAAAACAGTTTTCCTTGAGGCCAGTTCCCAGCTTTATATGCATACCCAGGACACTTCCCAGCTGTGTGGCAGCGCTGAGCTCTTCTCCACCGACCCGAGCCTCAGATCACAAAGGAAGCTGCCTCGTTCAAGGACACCACCTGCAGTAGAGGGGGACAGCAGGTCTGTACCAGTCGTGTGGAGATAAGACATTCCACTGATCAATCTGAATACAGAAGGAAACTATTGTCTTTAATATAAGTGACATAACTGGCATCTGTTGAACACTTGCTATGTGCCAGGCTCTCTGTTATCTCACTGAAACTTTACAACAGCACTTTTTGGTCACTGTTCTTATTTTCCTCATTTCATAGATAAAGATATTAAGGTTTTGAGGTCGGGTTATTTGTCTAGCATCTCACAGCTAATAAGCGGCAGATTTGAGACTCAGACCTATGTCTGTTTCTCCCTCAGATCTAAAGTTCTTCCCCACCATACTATTCTGCATATTAACTCTAAGGGAAACTCAATGGACAGTTTGTACATTCAGTGCTAACCAGCCTCACAATCACTGATCTCATCACCCATGATTTATGGAAGAGATAGTTAACAGAATCATTACTTGTTGGTTTTCTCTGTGAATATCTGAATGTAAATGATCAGTGAACTCTTGTTATCTAGTCAGTCTTAATGACTGAGTCATAGGATATCTCATGATATTCTAGAAGCTTCTATGTTCTGAATCTCTCCAGCTACCCAAGCCCTAGAGAATGAATGCTCCATTTCTGCAATTTTTCTTCCTAGAACTTCTCAGCTGGAATCCCAAAGATTGGACTCTGTAGGCTGAGATCCTGGCCCGTTCTGGAGTGACACCTAATCTCATCTTCAGGGAAGGTCATTTATCTTAACAGTTTTTTTCCCCCAAGATCTTTGTATCTGTGATGGATACTATGGATTTCTATTCTTCTGCAACTGGTATAAGTAGACTTTGTGATCATCTCTGCTGTATTGCTGGAGTCCATCCAAGATGGCTCATGTCTAGTGTACAGACTCTTCTCCCTAGAAGTTGACCCTGTTCCTCGAATTCTTGTATTTATAGAAGTAAAACAGCACAGGATGACAGATACATTGCACATATACTACTTCTCTTTCCTGAACCCATAGTTAGGATGATCATTTCATTTATTGTCTGAACCAGGATGCTTGGAGAGTGAAAAGGAGGGCTAAATTACATGAAGACAAACAGGTTTGTAAATCAGGGCAGTCCCACAGTAGACAATGTTCATCAATCCTACTCTTCTCATCAGGGATCCAGGCAGCCCTTCAGAGATGAAAACTATGTGTAGTCATATAATTGGTACCTTAGGACACTTGCTGTTTACATGTGCATGCATCTCATTTCATTTTTTCAGCATAGATTTGAGTGTTTACTCTGCAAATTTATAGATGAGGAGTGATTCACTTTTAAAGAAAAGGAAGACATAACCCTGTTCACAGATTAGAATCTAGTTATGAAGAAAAGACAACATAAAATAAATAAATAACCTTATGAGTACAAATCTTCTCTTCCACGAATGAATTTCCCTGCATGAGCAAGAAGACCAGATAGCAATTTGCAAGGCAAGTTAGGCTTGAACTTGAACATTTCATTGGGTTTCATTTAGAATTAATATGAAATATATTCAAGATTTAAGATTCAGAAAGTCCTAAATTCAAGTCATAAAACTGCATTTACTCGTCAAGTGGGGAAAAAAATGGAATATAGAAAGTAAGTCCCAAAGGAGAGGTAATTATGTTTCAAAAGTGGAGAAAAGGGGGAGAATAATTCTGTTTAGAGAGGTCTGTCTTACTGTGCTCCTTTATATAATTTCTTCCTAAAAATAATATGTATTGGGTTAAAAAACAGCACAGAAGTACAAACAAGAAATAAACAAAAAAATCCGCATCCTATCCTAGATCACCATTGCTAATATTTAAGAACTACAAAAGAAATATAGATACATGATCTCAAAGTTCGAATAGTATAGAAAGACACAAGAAATAATGCTCTTTCTCCACCCCCAGAATCACTCCCTGAAGTGGCCACCTCTAGTATTTTTTTATATACTTTTTCATAGGAAAAAAAGGTATTTATCTGCATGTACATATTCTATACCTTGGTTTTTTTCTCCCCCACTTAATAGTATATCTTGGAGGCCTTTCCATATCAGCACATACAAATCTTTACTCTTTTACCAAGAGGAAGAGTCCATCGCAGAGATTATAATTTATCTGACCAGCCATTTTTCATTTGTTTATTTTTGTCATGATAAGCAGTGCTGTGGTGCCTCTGTGAGCACCATATTCATATATTCTTCTTTAAAAGAATATAGCTTAAGCTTTATAGGCTGATTAAAAGTGAACCTAAGAATATGCAGTTTGTCTCCTGAGTCCATTCATCATCTCTCATTGTCCATTCCTGCCAGTTTCTCCTCATTTCTAGCTTCCTGTGTCCTTAATCCCCTGATTTTTGGCAGGCCATCTTATCTTCCATGGTGTGCTTAGCCCCTTTTGATGATTGAACTTCCTTTGGACTTGCTGTCCTGGCCTTGCCCTCAGCATCTTCCCAGGACCCAACTGTCACATCTGCCCTCTGGCTCCACAACTCTCAAATGTGATTGAGAAGCACTCCCTTTGGGCACTTGTGATATTGTGATTTATAATTTAGAAATATATATATTTGATTTTCATCTTGGTTCTGGCACATAGCTACTAAAACCCTTAAAATTTCCTAAGTGATAAGAGTTTTTAAGGTGCCTTTTGTTATGTTAATGAGGGAACTTTGGGACTCTTCCTAGATCCCCTGAGGACAGGCCTGGTCACCAGAGGAACAAACTGTGTGATCAGAGGTTTGGAATTTGCAGTGCCACACCCTCTTCCCCTACCTTAGGGAGAGGAGAAAGGGGCTAGAGACTGAGTTCAATCACCAATGGCCAATGATTTACTCAATTATGCCTGTGTAATGAGCCTTCCATAAAAACTCAAAAGGATGGGGGTTCAGAGAGATCTGGAATGGTAAACACAAGTTTACCACTGGGGACAGTGGTGTACCTGGAGAGGGCATGGAGCTCTGTACCCTTTGCCCTATGCTTCTCTTCCATCTGGCTGTTCCTGAGTTATTTCTTTTTATAATAAATTGGTGATCTAGAAATTAAAATGTTTCTCTGAGTTCTGTGAGCTGCTCTAGGAATTAATTGAACCCAAGGAGGTGGGTATGGAAACCTTCCATCTATCACCAGTAAGTCAGAAGCACAGGTAATAACCTGCACTGGTATCTGAAGGCAGGGGAGGGGGTCAGTCTTCTAGGGATGGACCCTTTAACCTCAAGGATCTGGCACTTTCCAGCTAGATAGTGGCAGAATGGAGTTGAATGTAGGACACTCAGCTGGTGTCTGAAAATTGTTTGGTGGTAGAGGGAAACCACACATGCACACACACCAGAATGATTAGAACTTGAACCTTACCAAGTACTCCTAGTAGGTGAATGTTTCCGAAAGTGAGACTAGTTGTCCTTTAAAGGACTGATGGATTTTTAAAAGCAGGACAAGGTCCTCGGGGGAGGACTAAACAATTTCTCCAGATACTCTGCAATGCATGACTCTATATAAGGCAGGTATTCTGTGAAAAGTCAACTAGTTTAGAAAGATTCCCCTAAGCACCACATTAGTACCTGGAGGCCAGTTTAATGTAAATTAAATTGCAATGTATATTCTCAAGCCAGACAAACTGTCTGCAAGATTATTGAAGGCCCACAGAGTGCCATAATGACCCAGAAACAGAGGCCCAGAGGCACTGACTAGGATCTTGTGTAGCGCTCGTCTCTTGGGAGGATTCGGATGTAGGGCTAAGGATTTTATGAAGAATTATGATTCTCCGTGATGAATGAAGAAAGCTAGAGTGAATCTACCCTGCCAAAAATGAAAGTGTCTTAGACTCGACAACAGTGGCAGTTCTGCCTGCCAATGCTGTAGGATAATTTATGAACCACACAGTTAAGAGCAGTTTAAAAACACACTTAGAAATGTTATTATTTCTGCAATAGCATGATGATATCAAATTCACAAATTCTAGTTTATTCATCTATCTGAGGGTATGAGGAAGCAAATCAATCAATTAAATTTTTTTTTTTTTATTTCTAGGAGAGAGAGAGAGACAGCGTGAGCAGGGGAGGGTCAGAGAGAGAGAGGGAGTCACAGACTGAAACAGGCTCCAGGCTCTGAGCTGGCAGTCAGCACAGAGCCCGACGCGGGGCTCGAACCCACGAACCGCGAGATCATGACCCAAGCGAAAGTCAGACACTTAACCGACTAAGCCACCCAGGCGCCCCTCAAATCAATCAATTAAATATGTATAGGTAGNGGAAACCTTCCATCTATCACCAGTAAGTCAGAAGCACAGGTAATAACCTGCACTGGTATCTGAAGGCAGGGGAGGGGGTCAGTCTTCTAGGGATGGACCCTTTAACCTCAAGGATCTGGCACTTTCCAGCTAGATAGTGGCAGAATGGAGTTGAATGTAGGACACTCAGCTGGTGTCTGAAAATTGTTTGGTGGTAGAGGGAAACCACACATGCACACACACCAGAATGATTAGAACTTGAACCTTACCAAGTACTCCTAGTAGGTGAATGTTTCCGAAAGTGAGACTAGTTGTCCTTTAAAGGACTGATGGATTTCTAAAAGCAGGACAAGGTCCTCGGGGGAGGACTAAACAATTTCTCCAGATACTCTGCAATGCATGACTCTATATAAGGCAGGTATTCTGTGAAAAGTCAACTAGTTTAGAAAGATTCCCCTAAGCACCACATTAGTACCTGGAGGCCAGTTTAATGTAAATTAAATTGCAATGTATATTCTCAAGCCAGACAAACTGTCTGCAAGATTATTGAAGGCCCACAGAGTGCCATAATGACCCAGAAACAGAGGCCCAGAGGCACTGACTAGGATCTTGTGTAGCGCTCGTCTCTTGGGAGGATTCGGATGTAGGGCTAAGGATTTTATGAAGAATTATGATTCTCCGTGATGAATGAAGAAAGCTAGAGTGAATCTACCCTGCCAAAAATGAAAGTGTCTTAGACTCGACAACAGTGGCAGTTCTGCCTGCCAATGCTGTAGGATAATTTATGAACCACACAGTTAAGAGCAGTTTAAAAACACACTTAGAAATGTTATTATTTCTGCAATAGCATGATGATATCAAATTCACAAATTCTAGTTTATTCATCTATCTGAGGGTATGAGGAAGCAAATCAATCAATTAAATTTTTTTTTTTTTTATTTCTAGGAGAGAGAGAGAGACAGCGTGAGCAGGGGAGGGTCAGAGAGAGAGAGGGAGTCACAGACTGAAACAGGCTCCAGGCTCTGAGCTGGCAGTCAGCACAGAGCCCGACGCGGGGCTCGAACCCACGAACCGCGAGATCATGACCCAAGCGAAAGTCAGACACTTAACCGACTAAGCCACCCAGGCGCCCCTCAAATCAATCAATTAAATATGTATAGGTAGAACCTTACTTGTTGAAGAGTCCAATGTTCTATAAAGACCTTCTGAGTAAGAACTTCCTAGATTTGGAAAAATGTAGAATCTACATGACCAAAGATGGATTGGTCTAGTTTTTACATTTACCTCATATGGTAGGAAGACTAACGGCCCCCCAAAGATATCCAGGTTCAAATCCCCAGGACACGTAAGTATGTTACGTCACATGGCAAAAGGGACTTTGCAAATGTAATTAAGTTGAAGACCTTGAGATGGGGAGGTTATCTTGGATTATCTTGGTGAGTCCAATGTAATCACAAGGGTCCTTATAAATGAAAGAATGATAGAATAAGAGAATTAGAGTCAGAGAAGGAGGTGTGGTGACCAGAGAAGCAGAGGTTGTAGTGATTTGAATAAGGGGCCATAAGCCAAGGAATGCAGATGGTTTCTAGAAGCTGGAAAAAGGCAAAGAAATGGATTATCCCTTAGAGCCTCCAGTAGGAACATGATCCTGGCAACATCTTGACTTTCGCCCACTGAAACCTATTTTGGACTTCTGACCTCCAGAATTGTAAGAAAATAAATATTTTAAGACACTCAATTTGTGGTAATTTGTTACAGCAAGAATATAAAACTAAGACACTTAATATCTTTCATTATTGTTTTCTTCATTTCTTCGCCTCATAAATTCAGAGAGGCCAACAGCCAAGTTCAATACTGAAGGAAAATTCAACAAAGCATGAGAAAGATGTCACATAGATCCAAATGAAAGCAAGAGAAATATAGAATAATATTATAATTTTTACGCCATATTAGCCTAGAACCATCTTTGGCTACTTGGTAATTCAATTTGTTTAAATATTTTCAGTGTCTCTTACAGATTCATATTTGCTACAGTTCCAGAAGAGAAATCTCTTCCATTTCTTGGATATCTGAATATTTTAAAGGTGAAAACTTTAAAATTTTAGTATTTCAAACCTTGAATTTATATGTTGTGATAGATCTTTTTTTCAGATTCTCCTTTAATTTCTCTAATAATTTCCATCTCTTTGGTAATTGCCCCCTTGATCTACAGGGTGCAAATTTAATCCTTCCTTCTAGCCAATCTGAATTGGGACAGGAAGGGCCAAGAGGAACTCCTGACCCCAGCTAGGCCAATTATTTCTCCTGGGAATCTAAAATTTGAACTGCAAGATTCAGGGCCTGGGTATTGGAAACAGAATTATTTTAGTGTCAGAATGTAGACAGAGGTACCATAAGTTCCATGGGTCAATGTTAAGTCTTCCTAGGTCTGGTTGTTAAAGACTTCCTTGGATTCTTCTAAGGCACTCGATATGGCAGAATGGTTTGTGTAAATAGCAGCCATTCTCGCCCCTCTCCTGTACTGATACTTTTGCCACACTCTTGATATTTGCAGCTCCTCTTAGTGGTGGAATAAGTTAACCTATCCTGAATCTGGGATGGCCTTCTGACTTACACTAAAGAGTAGAATGTGGTAAAAACTATATAGAAGTCTCCACACTTCCTCAGTCTGTCTGTCTGTCTTTCCTCTCCCCTGCTTCCTATGAGAACAAGCTCAGAGTAGCCTTCTAGGCAAATAGACATGTTACCCACTCACAGCTTTTGTCCCAGCCAAGTGCCACTCAACCACTGGACACGTGAATGAGGCATTGTGGATATCCTAGACCTGCCAGACCTCATTTGACCCACTAGCTAATCACAAATTTATGAGCAAACCCAGCCAAGATTAGCCAAATCTCACCCAGATCAGTAGATCCATCCAAACTGACTCATAGGATGTATAACTAATTTTTTTTTTATCATTGTAAGTCAGGGTTTTGGGTGATCTACCGTGAAGCAATGTCTAATTGATATACCCTAATTTGTTTGTTTGCCCATTTCTTCTCTTATTTATTTTAAGAAATATTTGTTGAGCATCTACTAAATACTAGATAAGTTCTTATGCTAAAAATATGACTACTATGACCCTACTATAAAACAAAGTTCCCAGCCTCATAAAGCTGACATTCTAGTGGGCATTGTGGGAGAGGTGAGAAGACCGAAAACAAACAAATAAGACAGTAAATATGTGGTATAACAAATGGAAAATTAATAAAACATGATTAGAAAAATAGGGAGTATGCTGTCAAGGGAAGAAATGGTACCTTATAAAGAATGAAGATGAGGGTACCTGGGAGGTTCAGTCAGTTAAGTGTCTGACCCTTGATCTCAGCTCAGGACTTGACCTCAGGATCATAAGTTCAAGTTCTGCATTTGGCTCCACACACAGTGTGGAAATTTTTAAAAAATTAAAAAAAAAGAATGCAGATAAAAGATTTCTTTATAAGATGACATTTGAGTAGAAACCCAAGGGGAGTGAGTAAACCATAGAAATGTCTAAAGAAAAAGTATACCAGGTAGAAGAAACAGCAAGTGCAAAAGCCCTGAGGCAGGAGTGAGCTTGGCACATTTGTGAAATAGGAGGTAAGTTTACTGGAGAAGAGATCAGCCAGGGATAGGTCAGAGCAATGGCCAGGGATCAGGTCATGGGAAGCTTGAGAGAGATGATGAGGATTTTGGATTTTACTCTGAGCAAGATGGGAGGCAATTAAAGAGCTTTGATCACAGTAACTAAGTGAATAAACTCTAGATGGACAAGGGCGACCAATTGGAAGGCAGTTGCAATACTCTGGTGGAGATGATGATTATTTGGACCAACATATTAACAGAGGAGCTAGCAGATTCTGGATATGTTTCTACAGGAGTGACCATAGAATTTGCAAATGTTTGGTAATGGGTGTGAATTAATGAGGGGGGAAGGGAACACTGTAAGGTTTTGGCCTGATAAGTGAAGGAACAGATAGTCATTAATAGGAATGAGGAAAGAAGAGGATTAAGGAAAATTAGGACTTTGGTTTTGGAGATGCCATGTTTGAGAGTGGTTTTAGATGCTCACAAGGATAATAACATCAAGTAGATAGTTGGCTGTGTGAATATGGAGCTGAAATCAGAGCATTGAATTACAGACATGAATTTGGGAGTCATGTGTGTATAGTTGGACTTGAGATGTCTGAGTCTGAGAGGAATCCTTCAGGGAGCACAGACAGAGAACAGAAGCAGCTCTGGGGCTCCCTAATGATTATATCCAGGGAGGCAGGAAGAATGAGCAAGAGTTGACAAGGTACGAGAACCAACAGGGATTTCTGTCAATACATTCCTTTCTTTTCTCTTTAACCTAGCTTGAGCTGGTCTCTGGTATATATGTAATGGGATAATACACAGAGATTGTAAGAAGAGGTTTCCCTTTCTGAAAATTATCCCTGTTGCCCTGTGGCTCTCCTTGTGCTAGATCCAGACCATCCACAGCTACACAGGGAGGGCAAACACAAAGACTTCCAATGACTTAGTAATTTTTTTCTTTTTAAGTCATGGAGGCTTAATAGTCTAAAACCAAAGAATTTTTGATTTGTGAGAGCTAAGAGTGCTTCTTGTCCTTTAGCTGAGTTTTACCTCCCAATAATTTAGGGTTCTATTACTAGGAATGAAAGGAAGAAGAGATGTTAAAAATAAGCAACAAGCGATCTCTGTCACAGTTCTATTGAACTTGTTATTTAGCACTTGCCTCTCAGTGGTAATTTCTCCTTTTTATATTCTGCTTCGTGCTGATAGAGATGGGACTCTGCAAACCCTATTCTGCTTTGCCAGGGGATTTTGGAGGGAGACTAGAAGACTTGAGGAGGAAGGATGCTGTTCCTTTCTGTTATGCAGCTCTGCTTCTTCCACCTTGGCACTGGCAGTTCTCTCCAGGAGCGGTTTGTTGGTTTTCAGCACTTCTAGACCAGCCTCCTCACTCCTCGCTTCACATACACGAGTGCCGGGCCAGCTAGCACCCCTACTATGGGCTGAACTGTGTCCACTCAAAGCTCATATTGTTGATGCCCCAACCCCCAGTGTGACTGCATTCAGAGACTAGGTTTTTAGGAGATAATTAAGGTTAAACAACGTCATAAGGGTGGGGTCTGAATCCTAATCTTTCCCCGTTAGCACGCACTCAGGAATGGCCATGTGAGCACACAGCAAGCAGGTGGCCATCAGCCAGCGAGGAAGACAGCTCTCATCAGAAATCAACTCTGCTGGTACCTCGATCCTGGATGTCCAGTCTCCAGAACTGAGAAAATAAATTCCTGTTGTTTAGGCCACCCAGTCTGCGGTATTTTTGCATGGTGGCCCAAGCAAACTAGCATGGTGCCCCTCTCAGAGATCTGTTTTCAGTCCCTTAGGGCCCATTCTCCAACCCCTCCCTTTGCTCCCCCAGACCGGGGGGCAGTAGCTCTTCTTGTCAGTTGCCACCTTTTTGATAATTTATGTTCAATGTTTGCCTTTTAGGTTCTTCAATACCTAGTCGATTCTTCATATTAAATTTTTTTCTCCTAAAATAAGTGGTAATGGTTTCTGACTCTTGACTGGACCTTGACTGATATATATGAACAGCTCCAAGTTATCCCGAGCTGTGGGTACAGATATAGAAGCACAGTTCCCAACCTCCATCTGCCCCAAATGCAACTCTACCAAATCCCATCTGCCACTTCACATTTCTGCTCATTGCTGGTCTCCACTTTTGTCCCACAGTGGTCCTCCATCTGGATTCTTTCTCCCTTTACCCAGCTGGATGATGTTGCTGGCTTTGGGTTCTCTTCCTCTCTAAAACACAAATTCTTGTATTCTTGCCTCAGAACTGGGCTGCACTGCTTCCCTAAGTCCTGTGTTTTCCCTGATGGGATAAAGGTCATAATCTAAAATTATACACCTAAACCGACTCCCTCTATCAAGCTGTTGTTTTCTTCAAAGTTTTAGAACTTTCTACCCTTGTAGTCTGCAAGTTCTTAAAATAGTTCCACTTTGTTCTCCCGATGGCAGCAGAGGGAATTCTTTGGAGTAGGTGGGACATTTAATGTAAGAAAACTACTTAATTAGTAAGGCAGGCATTTTATGCCTGAAATGACTGTGTACTTAGCTGTGCAGTCAAAGAATAATTTCCAGGCAATACATCATCTTCACACATTTTCAGGTTGCTTTCACAGACTCAAGATTTCTTTTCTGCCTCATCTTTTCCATACCATATGTAAATTGTGTGTTCATGAATGGGAAGCCATGGAAAAATAAAATTTTTCTGGAGACCTTATCTTTCCTTTCATAATACTCTTCCATTATCTCTGCTTCTCTTCTTAGGCTGTCTGGTTTCGTTTAACAGACTTTCCTTTACCTGTCACTATAAATCCCACAATCACTAAAAAATGCTAAGGAATAAATATACTCTCTCAAAGTGCTCTCTTATCAGGTTATCCCGTATAAGATAATAACATTTTAGGTTCTCTTCATGTCAAGAATCTTGTTTGTGTGAAGAATACTTCTTGTAAACATGTTTTTATAGCCTTAGGCATTGGCAAAGAGGGAGGCTAGAGAACTAGTCACTGATTTAAATTCCCTTGCTTTCTCTGTGGCTGAAGAAAATGAAAATTCTCATCTACATCCCAACATGAAGAGTTAAACTGCAGGATGCAGACATTTTCAAAAGACATAGAAAGCCTCAGGACTAATGATGGTCATATTGATTCAACACAGTGATAATTGTGGCCTCTGCCAATGTCTGTTTTTCTGTATTCTAGAGAACCCTGGCATCCATACCCATGGGGGATATTTTTGCTAAACCAAAGAACAAAATATGCTAGCAAATCAGAATAAATTCCCTCATGTATACATATGAGGGCAATAGAGAAATAACCTGGCCAGGACTGTCCCAGGAAATTGTATTATGGCTTCTGTATCCTTACCAGCTAGGCAAAACACACCAGGCAAGCCAACAGGGGCTTTGCGGAAGCTTCGCGTTACTTTAAATACATGAGTTGGCACACTTCTTCTGTAAGGGGCCAGAGAGCAAATATCTTAAGCTTTGTGGACCACATGGTCTCTGTTTTAACTACTAAATTTCATTGTTGTAGCACAAAAGCAGTCATAGGTAGTATGTAAATGAACCAGCCTGTGTTCAATTAACACCAAAGCAAACAGGAGGCCATTTTGGCCCATGGATTGTGGTTTGCCAACCCCTGTTCTAGGATATCCAAGAACACTTTTATACAAAAAGAAACGTGCCACCAAAAAAACTGTGCTGTTTTCCCAGTCTTCTACATAATAACCTACACATGTTATACCTGTAAAAACCAAAATGTTGTCCTTTTTCTTTCAGCTTCCTGAATTGAGACAACGAAGTTTTATGCCCATAGAGAAAGGAATTTAGTGCCATTATGCCATCTCCTATTTGCCAGGGTTGTATATCAAGGCAAGACATTATAACTAACGAGATCATTTATGGGCAAGGCCTGGGTTCTAACTTAACCTCTTCCAAAAGGGTAAGTGTAAGAGCATTCCAGGCCATTACAAACCAAATAACCCAATAAAGACAGGTGAAGGCTAATGCCTCTAATGGTACTTGGGAAAATCAATCAGCCAAGACAAACAGAGAGGACTGTCAGTGTTATGTTGACGAACTGGTGGGTGGTTAAAGGGAAAAAAAGGGAATGGGTAAAAGGAATATTTAGAAGAGCAACAAAGGATGAAATTCTTTCTAGACCCTTGAGGCAAAGGTTCAAGTTCAGGGTTGAAGCTAATGGGGTTTAGAGAAAAGAGGCTTCATCTACTAGCTTGTAATGATCTAGTTCTTGTGGGATTTCTTTGGTAAATCACCAAGTTTTAAGACTAACCTTAAAGTAATCATGCTTAATGTCCCCAGAATGGGGGAAATAACATTAGTAGCTAATATGTCAGTGTTTGCTCTAGTTTTACGTATTATCATATTTCGTTTTTACTATTGTACCCAATTTTTGGGTACGGAAACAGGCTCAAAATGGTTAAGTAATTTGTTCAAGGACACATGGATATGAAGAGGCAGGACCAGAATTTGTAAATGGGTCTGGCTGACTTGGAAGCCCATATTCTCAATCTTTACATTATACTATCTTCCCTCCTCACTTCTTGTTGATAGCTAAATCTTCCTATCACAAAAGGTTTTGAAAGTAATTCTTAAATACACATTATAAAGTAACACTTTATAAAGTTTCAAAGACACATCATCCGAGATCAAATTCTCCACCTACCGAGTTGCTTGAAGTTTTGTTACTGAGAAGATGATACCTTAAATTTGGAAATATTTATCCTGGGCCAGAAAAAGAAAGGAAAGGAAAGAGATGGCAAGAGGAAGAGCTTAATATTCCTCTTTAATAAGCTTAATATTTAATTAATTTCATCAAATATTTAATCAATTTGTTTCCATATAGGTTTGGACAAAATAGTTTAGGGCCAGCACACTGATAAAATTAAAATAGAAAATGCCAGGTTACATAAAGTTCATGATGGTAATGAGGGAATTTCAAGTAGACACAAATAATGAAAAATCTGAAAATGTGTGTATGTATATATGTGCATGTGTGTATATATATAAAATGTGTCACATATATTATATATCATATATGATATCATATATCAATGTATATCATATATATTATATATATAATTTTTAGTGTTTTTGCTCTCATTCTCTCAAAGCTTTTTTTTATTTTTATTTTTTACAAATAGTTTATTGTCAAATTAGTTTCCACATAACACCCAGTGCTCATCCCCACGAGTGCCCTCCTCCATGCCCATCCCTCCCTCCCCCCTACATCCATCAGTCCTCANTGGGTTGTTTCCTTTGCTGTGCAGAAGCTTTTAATCTTGATGAGGTCCCAATCATTTATTTTTGCTCTTGATTCCTTTGCTTTGAGAGATGTGTCAAGTAAGAGGTTGCTGCGGTGGAGGTCAAGGAGGTTGTTTCCTGCTTTCTCCTCTAGGGTGTTGATGGTTTCCTGTCTCACATTCAGGTCCTTTATCCATTTTGAGTTTATTTTTGTGTACGGTGTGAGAAATTGATCTAGTTTCAATTCTTCTGCATGTTGCTGTCCAGTTCTCCCAACACCATCTGTTACAGAGGCTGTCTTTTTCCCATTGGATATTCTTTTCCTGCTTTGTCAAATATCAGTTGGCTGTATACTTTTGGGTCCACTTCTGAGTTCTCAATTCTGTTCCATTGGTCTATGTGTCTGTTTTTGTGCCAATACCATACTGTCTTGATGATGACATCAAAGCTTTTTTCTTAATTTTTTTAACACTTATTTATTTTTGAGAAAGATAGAAACAGAGTGTGAGTGGGAGAGGGAGAGAGAGAGAGGGTGACAGAATAGGAAGCAGGCTCCAGGCTCTGAGCTGACTGTCAGCAGAGTCCAATGCAGGGCTTGAACTCACGAACCATGAAATCATGACCTGAGCCGAAGTTGGCCACCTAACCAACTGAGCCACCCATAAGCCCCTATAAATTTTTAAAAAGTATTCCCACTATTATACCTAGCTAGCCTTTGAAGGAGCATTCATCTTCTTAATCAGGCATTATTTCTTCCCTTCTGCCACCTAACCCATGTCTTATAAATCCAACTTTACAAATTTAAAACTTAACATGGGGGTTGTGTCACCTCATTCTTTGAGATGGTTTTCATCTCTGACAGATATATCCTGCTTCTTTTTTTAATCATAGAAGTTGACATATTTATGTAACACTGATCCTGAAGTCCAGTGTTGTTTTCTTGATTTGTCTTTATTACTTAATCCTATAGGTTTGGTCAATGGAAGCCCTCCCTCCCTCTCACTATAGCACATTACAAAACTTGAGGGCATGGTTTCTTACATACTAGTTAAGATGAGTAGGTATTTAATTGTTTCTTTGTTTATTTGTGTATTTATGTATTTATTTTTTGGGGTTAAAGAAAGGCGAATAAAGGAAATCAGAGGTAAGGAAGCTAAGTTCCCCTTGGGGAACTGCTTCCCCTTATTTTAATAAAATCACTTTTGATTCTAAATGTTTTGTCTCCAGAAAACCATCCAGAAATCATCCTGAGCTGATTTAAAAATATTAGTCATATTCCAGGACCCAAGACCCCAAGGAGTTAAACTGTCTACAGATCATTTAGACCACCCACCTGTAATAGATGCACAGTCTGTCTGAACACCACAGAAATGCAAAAGGCTGCCTCTTGCTATCTCTCCAAATAGCGCCCAGGAGGTTTTGCTCCCCTTCAGAACTGCTGAGCTGGACAAGAATTGTACTTTTCTGGCCCAGTGTCACTTGCAGGTGGGAGGGAAAGGGAAATTAAGACACAAATTCCATTGCTTGTGAATACATGTGGGACCCAGGAGACCAGTTTATCTAAAACTGAGGAAGGGAATTTTGGGCTTCACATACTTATGCACTGTGCTTCCATTCAAATATTTCTTTTTTTTTTTCTTCCAACACATCAGTTCCCATAAAAAGCATTCCCTTTTCAGTAGCCTAATCAAACAAGAAGTAAGAAAACTTCCACATTGAAATTACTTTCAGTTCTTTTGTGCCGGTCATGCAGACAAAACACATGTATTTCTTTGTATTCAAATCCCGTTTTTAACGAAAAATTGATCCTCCATCTTATTCACAAAATTACTTTTGTCTGTGTCCAAAAGAGTCGATTCACTCCTGGTGGCATGTAAAAGAACATTGGCTGTGAAAGTGTGGTAGGCAGGATTCTAAGAATGACCCCTAAGGACTCTCACTTTTGTATAATACCTTTCTCTGTGGATATGATGGGACATCATATGTCACATTGCATGGCAAAAGGGATTTTGAGGATATAATTAAGGTTTGACCTTAAAATAGAGATCACTTAGGTAAGCTAGGTCTAATTATATGATCTCTTAAAAGCAGAGCATTTACTCTCACTGGTGACAGAAGAAGCCCAAGTAATTCCTACCTAAGAATGACTGGACATACCACTGCTCATGATGATGGAGGGACCATGTGATGAGAAATGAGTGCGGACTCTAGAATATGAGAATGACCCCCAGTTGGCAGCCAGTAAGCACTGAACTGGATCTTTTTTTTGGGGGAGGGGAGAGAAAGAGAGAAAGTTGGGGAGGGGCAGAGAGAGAGAAAGAAAGAGAGAGGGAGACACAGAATCTGAAGCAGGCTCAAGGCTGTGAGCTGTTGGCACAGAGCCCGACATGGGGCTAGAACCCACGAACCATGGGATCATGACCTGAGTCTAAGTTGGAGGCTCAACCCACTGAGCCACCCAAGCGCCCCTGAACTGGATTCTTAAACAGCCTGAATGAGTTTGGGAGCTGATTCTGTCCCTAAGCCTCCAGATAAGAATGCAGCCAAACCTCACAAGGACTTCTGACCTACAAAACGGTGAGCTAATCAATGGGTGTTGCTTTTAAGCTACTAGGTTTGTGGCAATATGTTTTGAAGCAAAAGAAAATTAATATAGAAGGAGATAAAGGGAACCTTTAAAGGAGATGAAGAGCCCCAAAGGCATTCAGGGTAATAAGTGCATCTTTGAAATAAGCATCCCCTTACAAGGGGAGGAGATGACTAGAGCTGGGAATAAAGTTCAGGCAGATGTATAAATTCTGAGGTAATTCTTTTTCTTTTTCTTTCTTTCTTTTTTTTTTTAAAGTAGGCTCCACGCCCAGCATGGAGTCCAGTGTGAGGCTTGAATTCACAACCATGAGATCAAGACCTGACCTGAGATCAAGAGTCGGACACTTAACCAACTGAGCCACCGAGGTGCCCCTGAGGTCATTTTTAATATGTTATTTGGCAGCTATGGCCCATCTTCTGTTTTGAATCTGCCCCTCAGAATCCACTCCTCTCCAATCCCACTCTAGGAGGAGGACAAGGAGATTGGTGAGCATCCCTGATCAGCCCAGCAACATATGCTAGTGGCACATTGGGCACATTTCTCCCTTCCTATCCCACATGTGTCCTTCTACCTTTTAGGAGATGAAGACTATGACCCTGTACTCTCTTGGATACCTGTTCTTGCCACACTGTTAGTCAGTCCCCACAAGGGACTAGCTTCACTGAACATGCTGTCCAACCCTCTGCCAGTTGATGGACCTTTACCTCCTTGTCCAAAGAGGTGGAAACCAGAACGACCCAGAAATATCCTTACTAGACTACATGAAAGGGGTGTTACTGGTATTCCCAGGGGGAGCTGAGAGCCATGACCAGGGATTCAAATAGAAAAACAGCAGGCACTAGCCAAATAAACAGTCACAGGGGATGGTGGGTAAAAAGTAAATATACAGACTGGCCCAATTTTCATTTTGTTGGAAAGAATCATACTGGGTTGAGCACACACACCTATTGGACCTGGCACTGTGCTCCCATTTATCACTTTGAAATCTCATCCCAATTTCAGTGTTTTCAGCCTTACTATATTGACATCTTTGCAGCACTGACATTGTCACTCTCTATATCTCCAAACTTCTCTCATAGCTTTCCTGATACCAGCTTCTCTTGCTTTCCCTACTATATCTCTGGTTTCTCNCGGGCTCTGTGCTGACTGCCAGCTCAGAGCCTGGAGCCTGTTTCACAGTCTGTGACTCCCTCTCTCTCTCTGACCCTCCCCTGCTCACGCTGTCTCTCTCTCTCTCTCTCCTAGAAATAAGTAAAAAAAAAAAAACATTAAAAAAAAAAGTTTAAGATTTCCTGCCTCTACTCACCTTTAAAATTGGTATTCCACAATGACCCATCCTTGACCAGCTTCTCACTCTCTCCATTCAATGGAGGTTGTTATTTCATTCACTCCTATGGCTTGGTTTCAACACCCACATATCTGATGATTCCTAAATGTCTGTCTCTAATCCATTCCTGTCTTGAGCTCTAGAAATGCGCATACAACCATCTTCTGAACATTGCAAGCCGGGTGTTCTCTTGGTACCTCTAACTCAACATGTCAGCTCTCCAAACCATATTCTTCCTCCTTGGTCCCTTATCTGGGATCTGTCACCATGCGCCAATTGTTAATTACAAATCTATCTGTGGATGTCGAATTCTCATTCTCACAGCCTGAGACCCAAATTACTTAGGTTAATAATAAAGAGTTAACATTTAATGAGGAAGAGTCAGCTAATTCATCTTTAGCTTTAAGCAAAGAGATAGAGACAGCAAGAGAAGAAAGGCCAGTTTTGGAACATCATTAGCTGGTAGGGATGTAGGTGAGAAGTGTTTCCTTGATCAAATCTATATGCCAGTAGGAACAGACCTCTCATGGGGAGCACTGCTTTAGACAAGGCACAGTCTGACACAGACAGGATAATCTCCTTCTAAAAATTCTCTCAACCGAGTCATAGGAGTTCATCCCTCTCCCTGAACTATAAAAGTTTGGTCCTTTGATGATTCAAAGCCAGGATCCTGGCAGTTGCCTTACCTGAGGCCAACTCCCTAATAGCTTTAGCTTCCTAGCAAGGTACTAGGATTTTCTGGAACCAATATCCCATAGACAGAGCTTCCCCCACTGCCCCGGGTCCCCCTGGGCTTCTTTGTATCTTTTCACACAAGCCAGGAAGATAATTTACACACACCTCTTGTTACTATTCCATTTAATTATAATATAATCCTACATATGCAAACATGAAAACAGCAATCATGTTTTATTCCAAGTTCTAATTGCATGTAGCAATCATGTGCTTTCTCTAAATTATTTCCATCAAGCATACATAGTGCCATTATTTCCAGCATGCCAAAAGGCCCACCTGCAGCCTCCCACCCCCATCAGAAAAGCCAATTCGAGTTTCCTATACTTGCTCTGATGTTTCAGGCTCCACCCTCCCCACCCCCAATCTCTACGTGCTCAATCTGTGTGACTTCAGCTCCCCTGTTATTTTTCTTTCTCACCAGCATCAGAGACCCAGAAATGTTGAGAGTCTGCTCACCACTCCTCTCTTGCTTTCATGCATACAGATGCCTTGAATTGGGCTTTCTTCTTAACCATTTCCTATTTTTCTGACTGTAACATGTTCATGGCTGTTCCTCAAAGGCAGACCCATCATTAATCTCTTTTCTTTTTTAATAATACCTTAAGCTAATCTTATTAGCCTTAACCAACAATCTTTCTTCTTTGAATCTCGCCCCCACCCAAAATACAGAATAAAAAAGGGAAAGAGAAGAATGTCCTTTCCCTAAGTTCATTCTGAAACTCATTTCTCACTCTAGGAATTGTGTATTCTTTGCTTTATTCTCTCCCCACTCCTTTCCTACATTACGTCATTGGAAACGAGCCTAGAAATTAGTCAACCATGTATATAAAAAATGAACGCTAGAGAAAGAAAACCCGAGATAGTGAAGAGGCGAATTACTAAGCAATGGGGTCAGAAAATGTTTGAATTTTTGCTTCTGCTCTTCAAAGTTTTTGCTGTCAGGTACATTCCAAGCTAGGTCTTAAGCCATTGCCAGAACAGGTCATCCCAGTAGGTTTTCCTATTACTTTTTTCCCAAAGATGCTATCAATCAAGTTTTCCCAAAGGCTCATGGGCTATTAGCAAAGCAAAAGGGAGCCTGGGTGTCTCAGATGCAGGATTACCATCTGCTACAGGAAGCAGGGCTAAAACCAAGAGGACTTGGCCTTGCACTGTGTCTCTGTGTTTGAGAAAAAGCCTGAGAGAGCTCTGAGGACCTGAAAACAAGCAGCATGACACAACTATTTAAAAAAGAAATCCTGGAGCATTCCAGAGACATGAAGACAAGCTCAGTACTGTGCAGCCAAAGATCACCCCTCTGGGACTGGTTTGTGGAATTGAGAGAAATGACTTTTAAGAAGAGGCTGTCTGAGTGAGAACAATCAGGGACTTTCTTTTTCTTTTAGAGCTGAGCTGCATGCTCCCTAGTCTTAAATGCAAAGATTGAATATAAAAGAAAACAGAAAAAAAAAAATGTTTTCCAACTGTCTCCATGTGGCTGGCTGCCAATCTGGCTGGCCTGGGTGGGGATTCTCGCCCCAAAGTTAGCAGAGAAATGGGTTGCATGTTCTTGTTGTTTTGTATTCATGTTAAATTTTAGCTGCTTTCGTTGTGAAAGGCTTTGAAATTTCACAGGAAAGACAATAAATCGTGGTCAGAGTTCAGGATTATAAACTCACTTCAACTATTCAACTGAGGCAAAAAGGCACACAGTCTCTCTTAGCCTGGGTTTCCCGATTCATAAAGTGAAGAAATGATGATTCTGATTCAAGGCTGTCTTCTTACTGTTATTCAGGTCCTGGTTCAAATGTCACCTCCTCAGAGACATATCCTATCTGGAGTATCTCCTTCCAACCACCTGGCCACTTCCTGTCACATCATCCAGTCCCAATTCCATCCTCAAATTCTGCTTTCAAATATATTTGTTGCCTGTCTCCCCTGATTAAAGTATAAAGACGATGACGGTAAGGACTTTTATCTTTATTGATTCATTCAGCAAATACTGTTGAGTGGACTCTGATCAGCACACTAGGGATGCATCAGTAAAGTAAGGAGATTACGACCTTGTTTTCTAACAGAGAAGTCAGGCCTTGAGCAAAGAAGCAAATCATTCACAACATGTCCAGTGATAATAGGTGCTTTGAAGAAGAGTAATGTATGGTAAAGGAATAAAGTAGACCATGGTGGGGGTATAATTTATACAGGGTGGTCAGGGATGGCCTCAGGAGATAACATTTTAATGGAGACCTGAAGAAAGGGAAGGGGTAAGATGTGCAGATTCTTGGAGCTGGCATATTCCAGGAAGGAGGAGCAGGAAGGGCAAGGGCTTCACATGATTTTCCCCAAAACAGCAAGGGCAGTGAGGCTGAAATGGAGTGATTGAGGGGTCTGAGGAGAGGAGATGGAAAAGGAGCTCAGCTCATGGAGGCGCATGTGATTTATGATCAGGGCTTGTGATTTCATTCTGAGTGAGACAGGAAGGTGGACTAGTTTGGGGTGAAGGAGTAACTTCTGTTTCCTTTGGCTCACTATGACAGCTGTGTGGAGAAAAGATTAAAGAAGGTCTTAATGGAAGCAATGTGACTGTGGAAGTTATTTAAAGCAATGATTCAGATAAGAAGTAAAGGTGTTTTGTTGTTGTTGTTGGAGAGAGAGAAAGAGAGTGAGCAAGCAGGGGACGGGCAGAGGGAGAGGGAGAGAGAATCCCAAGCAGGTTCCGCTCCAGGGTGGCAGCAATGGCTGTCGTGGGAAAGGCTTCAATTCCAGACACTTTTTAGAATTAGAGGCTACAGGATTTCCTGACAGATTAAACATGTGGGCCAAGCAGGAGTAGGGAGAGAGAAGAATTAAGAGTGTTTCCCAGGTTTTGACTTGAACAACTGGCACAGAGATGGAGAGCTTAGGGGAGGAGGGGATTTATATGAGAAGGGTGGAGGCAAGGGTTTGGGTTTGACATATTAGTTAATTTTGAGATACATATTAGAAATCCAAGTGGAAATGTTGAATCAGTTAGCTATACTAACTCAGAAGTTTAAAGGAAGATATAAAGATTGGAGATACAAATTTGGGCAACATCAGCAATAGATAAAATTTAAAACTGTCTCTTTCATCATTGTGCCGTTAGTACCCAACACAGTATGAATGGATTGATGTCAAAATGTCAAATGAATGGATTGATGAGGCTTAAATGAGATGGTGGGTATGAAAGTATTTTTCAAACTGTAAGTGCCTCTGCAAATAAAAGGTTATACACAATATGATTATCTTACAAACAGAAAAATGTTGAATGAGCAATAAAGACCTAGCAAAAGCACAACTAGAAATTTTGCTTCTAATAGAAACAAACTCCAGATGGCTTCTTTCCTCCTCCCCTTTTTGATATTTAAAGTTGACAGTATCTAATACTGTAATTAAGGACAGTAAAGCACCATAAAAAACTGAATGTGAGTGAAATATAGCAATGCTTTTTTTTTTCCTCTCCCCCCAATCATGGCTCTTCAAATTGTCAAAAAGATTTTCACATCAATTTTTCAAACTGTTTCAGGAGTACTTTTTCAAAAAGTAACTCTTAAACTAGATGAGTCTTGTATGGACTTTCCCACCCCAGATCATGCCATAAATCTAAATTCAAGTGGCATTATTTTGCATTAACTAAAAAATGGCCCTGGCTTCTTTCTATTTGCCTTTTAAGTCACAGCCTGATAATGTCATTTAAAAAAAAATGTTGCTTGATGAATTTTATTGAGGAAACTATTGGCTTGGGACTTAAGAAACCACCTGATAAAATTCCCTGGACTTTTTAGAACACATGATAGAAATTAGAAGTTGCAAGTTACATTCCCTCTACTGGTTATAGAAACATGACAAAGTTAAGGATTTTCCACCTATGAGAGCTGAGCACTGTGATATAAAAACTTAAAGTTTTCCTGAACCAAGAGAGGAGACAGGCAGGTAAATTGATGGATGGGGGGATGGATGTATGGAGAGAAATGAGGGTTGAGAGAAAGAGAAGCAGGAAGACATGAAAGAGTGAAAAGGAAAAATGAGACATTCTGACCTTTAATAAGGGGCCAAAATAATTCACTAGGGTAAGAATAGTCTTCTTCACAATTGACAGGTACAATTAATATCTCTACTAGCAAAATAAATCTGATGCTTACTTCACATGATTTGCAAAAATTAACTTGAAACGGGGTGGCCCAGTCAGTTGAGCATGTGACTTTGGCTCAGGTCATGATCTCATGGTTCATCGGTTTGAGCCCTGTGTCAGGCTTTGTGCTGACAGTGTGGAGCGTGCTTCAGATTCTCTCTCCCTCTCTTTCTGCCCCTCCCTCCCATGTGTGTGTGTACTCTCTCTCTAAAATAAATAAACATTAAAAATTGTTTTTAATTAACTTGAAATAAATTATACACATAAGTGTAATAATTAAATCTATAAAGTCTATAGAAAACATAGAAGAAAAATTTTTGACTTTGACTTAGACAAAGAGTTCTTGAAACAAAAAGCATACATCTCAAGAAGAGAAAATTCATATATTAAGCTTTATCAAATTTTAAATAGTTTTTTTCCTTGCAAATCACTAATAAATTGGAAAATAATGCCAAAGACTGGGAGAAAGTATTTGCGAAACATATACCTGATATTCTACTTGGAATATATAAACCTTAAAACTCAAGAGTTTTTTTCTTTTAATTTTATAAGCAGGCAAATATTTGAACATATTCTTCAGATAATATGAGAATGACAAATAAGCATACGAGAAGATGTTCAACATCATTAGTCACCAGAAATGCAAGTTAAGGGGCGCCTGGGTGGCTCAGTCCATAAGCATCCGACTTTGGCTCAGGTCATGATCTCGTGATTCGTGAGTTCGAGCCCCATGTCAGGCTCTGTCCTGACAACTCAGAGCCTGGAGCCTGCTTCAGATTCTGTGTCTCCCTCTCTCTCTGCCCCTCCCCCACTCTCTCTCTCTCTTTCTCTCTCTCTCTGTCAAATATAAATAAACATTTTTTTAAAAAGAAACGCAAGTTAAAATCACAATGGCTCAAATTTAAAACAACACAAAACTCTTCTCTAACCTGAGGAAATAATAGGGACCAAACTAGAAACTAAATATCCATCAACTGGTGAAGAGAAAAACTGTGGCAGGTTCATACACATATTACTCAGCTATAACCATGGACACATGCCAGAACATAGATGAATCCCAGAAGAATTATGCTGAGTTGAAGATGTCAAACACAAAAGACTCTTTTCTGCTTAATTCCATTTACATGGGTTTTTTTTTTAAGGGCAAAATTATAGTAACATAAACAGGTCAGTAGTTACCAGGAGGGAGGGGTAGTAGGAGGAAATTGACTGCCAAGAGGCAAGAGAGAACATGTTGGGGTGATAGAAATGTTCTATATCCTCACTACATGTCTAAATATATTTGTCATAACCCATAGACTTGTACACTTAAAAACTGGTAAATTTTACTGTATGTTAATTATATCTCTACAAAGCTGACTAAAAATGTTCCTTTGATGGGATTAAAACATATTGCACCATCTACAAGAAAAGATCAATAAACTAGGAGGCAAATCAATAGAATTTATCCAAACTGAAACACAAAGGTAATAAAGTTTTAAGAAATTAATAGAGGCTCACTGACTTTGGGGCCAGTATCCAGCTCTCTAAGCTACAAATGTACTTAGAGCTTCAGAAGAGGAAAGAGTGAATAGGATAGATAAAAATATTTGGACAAGTATTGGTCAAAAATATTCCAAATTTAATTAAAAACATCAATCAACAGATATAATCAGCTTAATGAACCTCAAACAGATAAATACAGAGAAAATCAAAACAGGGTAGATCATAATCAAGCTGCTGAAGCCCCAAGATAAAAGCATCCAGAGGGAAAAAAGACATATTACATACATCTTAAGAATGACTAGGGGCGCCTGGGTGGCTCAGTCGGTTAAGCGTCTGACTTTGGCTCGGGTCATGATCTCACGGTTCATGGGTTCGAGCCCCGCGTCGGGCTCTGTGCTGACAGCCAGCTCAGAGCCTAGAGCCTGTTTCAGATTCTGTGTCTCCCTCTCTCTCTGACCCTCCCCTGCTCACTCTCTCTCTCTCTCAGAAATAAATAAAACATTAAAAATTAAAAAAAAGAAGAATGACTACTGACTTATTAAAAGCAATGTAAACCCAAAGAATAAAACTTCCAAGTGCTTAAAGGAAAATTGAGCAAGATAGAATTATATGCGTAATAGAAATATTCTTCAGAAATGAAGGCAAAATAAAGACATATCCAGATAAATGAAAACTGAGAGAATATGGTCCTTGCAAAATCACAACCATAAGAACCAAAGAAGTTATCCAGGGTGAACAGAAATGACACCAGATTTATAGGAAGGAATATAACTCACCAAAGATACTAATATGTGGTTAAGTATAAGCACTGCTTTTAATTAAAGTCTTTAAAAGATACTTGGCTATGTAAAGCAAAATAATAATCATGTGACTCAGTAACAATGTAACAAATATAGACACTAAATGTACAATGCCAATATCACAAAGATGAGGTGGAAGGTAATAGAATAAGGGTGAATATTGTAATCCCCAGAGCAACCACTATAACAAATAAGAATACAAAAAGTTTTGGTTCAAAATCCAGTAGAGGAGATAGAATACCATAATAAGTAATATTTTATGAATTCATAATAAGGCAGAAAAGAAGGAATAAAGGGAAAAAGGAAGAGGGGACAAACAGAAAACAGATTTACACTCAACCATATCACAGGGTGCCTGGGTGGCTCAGTTGGTTAATTGTCCGACTTTTGATTTCAGTTCAGGTCATAATCTTGCAGTTCTGAGTTTGAGCCCCAAACAGAGCTCCGTGTTCACAGCATGGAGCCTCCTTCAGATTCTCCCTCTCTCTCTCTCTCTTTCTCTCTGTCCCGTCCTTGTTTGTGTGCACGTGCACACTCTCTCTTTCTCTCTCTCTCAAAATAAATAAATAAACTTTAAAAAATTTATATTAAATGTAAATAGACTAAATACTTCAGTTCAAGACAGAGCTTATCTTATTGGATTAAAAAAACCCAAATACATGCTGTTTTCAAGTGATGTACTTTAAATATAAAGACACAGATAAATCCTTAGTAAGAAAAATTTGAGGAAATACACATTTTAAATATCAAGAATGATAGAAGAGATATTTCTACTTTCTGGTATTAAAAAAACCATGCCAGTTATGTTCACATAGAAGGCTTACAACCTAAAATTGTATCCCAACTGGCTAAATATTTATTAAGATGATGACCAATAGTTACCAGAAGCCAAAGATTGTGTTAAACAGTTCAGGTTCATCTTTTTATTTAGTCCTCTCACAATCTTGCGGTGTAGACATCTTTTTCTTCATATATTATAGATGAGGAAAATCAAGGCTTACAAAGGGTAATTGACTTGCCCAAGGTCACAAAGCTTGTTAATATCAGAACCACTTCCTTACTGAACTCGCATCTTATGTATATTTCTAGCTTCGTAAGTGTCTCATTAGAATGAGTTTAAATATGTATATATATTATATTTTAAAGGAAGAACAAGGTTGTTGTTGTTTTTTCCCCCTGAAACAATCTTACAGCCTGAAGGTCTTGAAGGAAGAATGGAAAAGCTACTCACTGAATTGCTGCCACTGTTGCCGTGGAAACCTGAAAAGAGATTACATACACATCAATTTTACAACTCCATCTTTTAATAAGTGCAGAACATAACCACAGGCTTCTGAATCCTCATGGAAAACTCCCTGAAAAATCCATCTAATCAAAAATCTCCACAGCTTTTCTAATACAAAAATTCCAATTCACACAGTAAACTGAACTTTGCCACATGGGGTGGATAATGATTCTCTTTTCCTAAACTGCTGTCCACCCTCTGCCTGTTGAGAAGTGAACCAAGACAGAAGACAAAACCAAAAACAATATTAAAATAATACTGAAAAGCAAGAAGGGGCTGCAATGCATTGGATGCTTATGTCCTGAGAGCCAGATCAGGAGGTGTGGGGGAGAGAGCTCTGGGCACTGATTTAAAGCAGTGGTAAATATCACTGAGATAGAGAGGCAAATGTAAATTAGTCTCTGACAATAAAGGCAGCACCTTTCACCAAGATCAAAACAAAACATTCCTTGGCAGTACAGATTTAACTCTGTTGAGTATTTTCGGTACTGCTGAGATAGACACTGTCAACTCAAAGTCAGCTGTCATAGTAAGATGAAATTCTGAAATCCAATAAAGCATACATCTATTTACAAACAACGAGTGATGTCCTTGCTTAACTAAATTTAGGCTCTTTAATATGCTTCCACAAAAGCTGATTTGAAAAGTCACAAAAGGGGTGCCTGAGTGGCTCAGTTGGTTAAGTGTCTTGAATTTGGCTCAAGTCATGATCCCAGGGCTGTGGGACTGACCCCCCACATTGGGCTCTGCACTGAGCTTAAGATTCTCTCTCTTCCTCTCTCTCTGCCTCTACCCCCCTGCTCACGCACACTTGCTCTCTCTGTTTAAAATAAAAAATAAAAAAAAAGGAAAAGTGAAATGAGAATAGTAGGTACAAAGAAGGAAGATATGATTTACCAATTTTTTTCGTGACATAGGACTCCGGTTCCGCTAGCAGAAATGATTTAGAATAAATATTAATTACAATTTAGTTTGGTTGAGAATGGCAGAAAGCTTAAAGTAACAAGGGCTTGAACAACACAGAATTTGATTCTTCTCTTAATTAATCTAGCATAGATCATCTAGGGCTGATATAGCAGCTCTAGAGCCATCAGAGACCCAGACTCCCCCCCTCCCAGTTTGTCATTCCAAACTGGGAATGACACATGACTTAGCACATGACTTTCTTAGCACGTGACCTCCAACCTGTGCACCAAGATGATTATTGGGATGGCAGGCCACACGTTCATAAGAGAGCCCGTGGAAAGGAGGTAGGAATGAAGAAGGACACTCCCATTCCCTAAGGACATTGTTCTCCAGTGTCATACACTTCCACTTACACCCCATTGACTATGTCAGATATGATTTGGTCTGCCCCTATGTGCCAAGGACAAGCAGGACCTCACGTGCTGTATAAAAATAGCCAGAGGAAGAGGAAGCTACTGCTGCCTGCAACTGCAACTCCCGGAGACCACCGCACTCAGGTTTGATTGATTTATTCATTTGTCGTATATTCACGCAAGGCACAATCATCAGCCATACTGTATGTGTCAGGCTCTGTGTTAGATTCTGGAAATAAGAAAGACGATAGCGACACAGAAACAAATCACTTCGGCACAATGTGTAAGGAATTTCAGAGAGGTGAAAAAAATAAAAGGAGCTAACTGTTGCACTGCAAGGAGAGTTTTCAATGAAAATTGCACAGAGGAAATGCCGTATAAGGTAACTCTTTCAAAAATATGACTTTGCCAAGTATGCTGGTGGAGGAGAGTGGGGGTGGGAGTGGGGAGACGAGTTGGAGAGAGTCAGGAAGTAGAGAAGGCATTCCAGGTAGAAGGAGGAACAGATGCAAATGTGACAAAATGTGGGAGAGTATGGCTTGCTAGGGAGCTCTAGGCAGTTCCATAGGGCTTGGAATGGGGATAAGGGTGTGGGAAGGGAGCCAGGGAGGAGTGGTAGATGAGACTGAAATGGAGACAGGCTGGAGAGTTTGTGCTCAACAGGAAGCACTGGAGAGGTCTAGCAAGGAGAGGATCACAGTGAATTTATATTTTGAAAAATAACTCTGGAGGTGTGTGGATACCGGAAGGCTAATGGAAGATGGGCATTACTGAAAGCAGAAAACATGTTCATTCATGAAGCATTTACTGAGTGTCAAGTCTACACCACATGCTACAGGAAGTGCTAAGGATACCAAATGGAGTACAACATACACAGGGACCCTCAAGGATCCACCACAGAGGAAGGGAAATGAAACAGTGCTAACATTTTTCTGCAACATATGAGACCACAGGAAGGTCCAGGGTGATCTGCGAGGGCAGAAAAGAAAGTGTCTAACCCTCTTGGGATGGGACCAGGAAATTTCAGAGAAAAGTGAACTTCAGTTTGTAAAGACTGAATAGAATTTTGACAGGTACTCAAGAACTGCAAAGGGCGTTCTTAACAGAGAATAGGGTACCTACAAATATAGAGGCATGAAGAAAAACTATGAGTAGTCCAGTGTAGAGGTTCAGGATGCAAGTGTGTGTGGAGACGTGGAAAATTAGGCCAAAATCAGGGCAGAGACAGCTAGAGAGTCACATGATCAGACCTGATAAGAGGTTACAGCAAATGTCTTGTTAGGAGGAGCTGAGAGCCTGACATAAAGTAGGTGGAAGGAGAGGTCACCGAGCTGTAGATCGCCCTTTGATTCCCCCTGATCCTGCTCCACACTGTGATCTTCTCCACTCTGCTCCATTGCCCAGGAGGCTGAACATGGAAGGCTGCAAACTGCTCTCTTGACCTCTGACTTCCAGCTGGGTTTAGCCAATGGGAAACAACAGAAGGAGATTAACGGGGAGGAGAACTTCAGAGAGTGAGGTCAGGTTCCCTGCCCATTGAGTTACCCAGGGCTGGCTTCATGCTCTCATTCAGTGTTCCCATCTCCCCGGGAGCTCTCGTGCTTTTCCTCTCTGCCCCAAAGCTCTGGCTTTCTTTTGTTCTCTTTGTCCCCAGAACCATTCCCTGCCCGACTCTACTTGGGCATGGGAGTGGTAACAACAACCCACTGCCTACAGGGTGTCACACTATCCCTGTGGTTTCCCTATACTGTGCCCTTTGTGAATAGTCCCTTTATTAAGTTCCCAAATTATGCATTAAGTGTGCCAACTGTTTCCTGCCAGGATCCTGACTAAGTAATCAGTGAACACCACTCTCACTTAAACCATTTCTTCACAACTCTTGCGACTTTTCTGTGAAATCTGGAGCACTCAGTTTTCCAGGGAGGATGATCAAACCCCCAAGATGGTTCATGGTTCTCACAGTACAGTTAGTTAGTTTAGTGTGTCAGAGATTACAGTCTGGTGGGTTCAGATGGATGCAGGTGAATGAAACTAAATTCTTGCTACCAACTAGTTCATGATTTGGGGGTGGGGGTAGATGAACTTGTATATCATTAACAGTAAAACCCATCAGACTAATCTCTGGCATACCTCAGCATGGCACAGTTTAAGCAAATAGTCCAGAATGTTTAAAAATCATTTCCATGGGGATATATTGGTCAAAGGGCACAAACTTCCAGTCATAAGATTAATTAATACATTCTGGGGATCTAATGTACAGCGTGGTGATTACAGCTAGCAAGATCTTATCATGTACTCGAATGTTGCTAAAGAGTAGATCTTAAATGGTCTCACCACAAAAAAGAAAAGGTAATTATGTGATGGGATGGAGGTGTTAGCTAATGGTAGGGTAGTAATGATTTTGCAATATCTAAAGGTGTCCACTCAACATGTTGTACACCTTAAACTTACACAACGTTATATGTCAGTTATATTTCAATAAAACTGGGGGAGACAGACTGCCAAATAAACCCCTAGTTTAAAGGAAACAAAGTCTCAGGGAGTCACTAAAGCCTGTGCAAGACCACACAGCCATTCCATGTGGGAGGCAAGACTTGAACTCCGAGCAATCCAAACACAATAGCAAACCCATGTCTGTTCCACCCCATTTCTCCTCTATGCTAGAACTGCATGCTTCAGAATCTCTTCATAAACATCTGGTAAATACTTTAAAAAAATTGTCACTTCCAATTCCCAATGCCAGGGACAAAGAATCTGATTGTCCATCTAAATCAGGTATTCAGTTCTAATCCAGTCAGGGTGGCTTGCAGTACAAACAGGCTGCCTACAAATTCAACACTCTGTGGGGAAAGGAAGTTTCCAGGAAAGGGTACTGGTGTAAGATGAGCAGACATCCCTAAAAGTATTTATTAGAGTAGATCATAGGCCCTGGTTAGTCTTTCTTTAAATGAATAATTTCATAAGGCAGATTTTGATGTGCCAAGAAAGACTGATTTAAAGTCCATCTTGTCATAAGGTATTTTAGTGCTTTTTTTGTTTTGAAGAGAAGGAACAGTAGCAAATTTACAACTCAATTATATTTCTATTATTCTACGTCTAGTCCAATTAGACATTCCTTAGTTCCACAGTGATTTTTCAGGGGGGAGGGGTGTTGTCACACCTGCCACACAGCTGGGTCCAAGGACTGCCTGCATGCTCCCAGCATGCTCTGGGGTTAGTTTCCATGCCAACCAATCTAGGAGTGTTTCCACCCTATCTACCCGCTCCAGGACAGGCATCAATAGAATAGGCATATATGAGAAAGAATAAGAGACAGGTTGAATAAGTGTATGCAATTATTTTTATAGCACCGTGGTCCTAAATTATTCTTTATGCTAGTCCCCTTTATAACACAAGATAATTGGAGACAGATTACAATGTCTTTCCTGTTAAGTGCTCAGATCTCTTTCAAATATGCTATCACATTATCCTCACAGCATCCTTAAGAGATAAGAAAGGTCTTATTTTGCAGGTTGGGAAACTAAGGCACAGAATGGTAAAATGTCCATTCTATACATACAGGATAAGGTAACACTAGCATTAGGATGGAATTCAAGAATCCTACCTGTAAAATCTGCATTTTCACTACTCATTTCTGCTTCCCTGTCTCCATCAGCTTTAAGCTCCAGAGAAAATCAATTCAGTACGATTTTTGATTAAATCTCATCCTCATTATAGTTAGTGTAAACTGTAAAAATAACAAAACCAGTAGAGGAGGTTAACTGGGAAGAAAAACTGGGTAAACTATTAAAAAAAAAAGGCAGGTAGTGAACACAAAGATTGAGAAACAGGAAAGCAAGTGTCTATATTTCACTTAGGTGAGGATATTTCACCCAAATTTTCTTTCAAAGAAAAGGAATCACCACTCAGCTTTGGAATAGCAGATTAACCCATGAGGGTTATTTGTGACTCAAGGAAACAATAATATGACATCAAATATGGCTAAGACTAACAAGAAACCCTTCAGAGAGTCAAAGGGAAACTCAGAAAGATGTGCCTCCCTCCCCCCAAAATGAGCTCAAATGAGCCCACTTTTCACCCACTTCAGGCCACTTTGCTGCCTTTGCCCTCCACTGCCTCAGGGAGAGGAGGCCAGGAATACGCCATTGGAAGAGATAAGAATTGCCTTTGTGAGATCGAGGCTGAGGGCACCTTAAACCCCATCAAAGTATTGACTCCATTGTTGGAAAGATCCTTAGATTCATTTCACCTCATTACTCCATGTAAAAACCTACAACAAAAAAAGACAGCACTCCAGCCAGTGAATGTAATTTCATACCCCTGATGCTTCTCCGAAGCAATAACCAATCACTCTGAAAGTCAATCACCAGTGACCTTCCAGTGTCAGGTGCTTTATGAACCCAGGGCTTTTGGTACCCAGTATACTTATTCTGAATTCATATCTATGTAACTATGCACACACATGTTTATATTTGTTTCTTTCCTCTCTTATTCCTTTATCATGCAACATAAGATGTATTAACTTTTTATCATAGTATTTGAGCACTGTTAATTTTAAATCATAGTATTCAGTTACAGGATATCAAACGAGAAAGTACATAACACTCAAGGGCTTTCCTGCCTCTTTTGTGGAAGGGATTAGCATGTTTTTGGTTGTATACAGGATAGTTGTATCACAGTAGGCGGAATTATGACCTTGTTAATCTCTTTATTTGGAGATTAAATATGGTTTAAGAAGTTGTGTATGAGTGTCACATTGATAAGGGGTGGATTTGTGATGATTAATTTTATGTCAACTTGACTGGGCCATGGGATGCCTAGATATCTTGTTAGACATGATTTCTGGGTGTGTTTATGAAAGTGTTTCCAGAAAAGATTAATATTTGAATTGGTGGACTGAGTAAAGAAAACTGCCCTCTATTATGAACGTAGCATCACATGCCCTTGAAGGCCCTCACCAGACCCTTGAAAGCCATATGAGGAAGTGTTAACCTCCCCTGATTTCTTAGATCCAGGATGTGTTAACTCATTCACATCATTTCACACTATGTCCAGAGTCTTCTTTGCAGAGTAGAATATTAGCTAAGACTGTCTTCTTTGTCATACTATCACAGAGTACCATCTCTGTGATATCCATTTCCTATTTGCCTTGGGGCAACAGGCTCCAGCTGGGCTCCCCACCCCAATCTATCCCCAGGAAAAGGAGAGGGGCTCTGGAGGAAAGCTTAAGAGGTTCAAATCCTGGCTAATGGTGAACACTTTGTTGCCCGATAACACTTACAATAGATGAACATAGGCAATGTTACTTCTCCTCTTTGACATTTAGGGTTTCTGTCCATAAACTGTGATTACTGACAATACCAACCTCATAAAGATATTGTGAGGATTAAATGAAATAATTCACATAGGTTTTAGCCTAGTTTAGTTTAGTCAGCATGCCATAACTGTTAGCTATTTATTAGAACAACTCTCTAGAAATCTGTCTCAGTGAGGAGCTGTGCCTTTGCTCATCAGACAGGCCTTCCTGTCACACTCCAAAGAGGGTAAACACAAAGGAAGGCAAGGAAAACTAAGAACTAGAAAATGGTGAGGCTGTGGAAGTGGCCAATCAGGAGGAGCCAATTAAATAGTTGCCTGAAGCATGTATAAAGGGTCTCTCTGGACAGAATGGAGCATAGTGTGTATAAAACAATTAAATGGGCACAGTTTAAGCCTCTTAGGGCAAATCTAAGAAGGGGCATATTAAATGTATTCATAAAAATAGACAGGCTTTGGAAAATATATTTAATTAAATGAAAGATTTGCATTGAAAACTAGTCTTTTTCCCAAGCTCATTAGAATGGCAAGTCAATGATCCCTTAACAAATTTAGAATGTTGCTTTTATACGGTGGGAAGATGAGGAGACTGAAAAAACTCAATACACTAGCAGTAAATCTATGCTATGTCTAGACCTCAAGCAGAACTCATGCATTCTAGGAGATGAAAAAGCAGACTCTATAGGAGAATTCAAGAGACACAAGTGATACGCTTAAAGTATTCTAAATGTATTTGCAAAGAAAGATTTATTCTTTGCTGGTTTCAGTATATTGCCTGGAGCAAGAATAATCTCTTCCTCACTCCCTGGTTCACACTGGCTTTCTTTTTTGCATGCTGCCCTTCATTTGCCACAAAGATCTTTCGAATCTGTCCTAAACACAGACACTCCTCATGCAGTGTAATGATAAACTAGCTGTTACAAAGAGCTTAGAAACCAGACAGAGAGTTCCTACATATCTAACCCAAGTTATTTTCTGTGGCTTAACATACTTTCAATAGCAGTTCAACACATGCTTAACTCTAACATAGAATTCCTTTCACCAGCTATGGAAAAAAAATAATCAAAGAGACTATTGCTTCTGTGGAAGTTCTTGTACATGACTCCAGGGGAATTATCCTTTCCCTTACTCCAACACGCTTTATGAGGTTGCCCCAAACTGGCTGCACTAAACCCCTAAAAACGTATGACTCTGTGTTCACCACAGCCATGGAGGTTGGAAGAGTCCCAGGAGTCTTGGAAAGACAAGAAAGAATGCTTTACAGCCCTGAGACCACTCATTATCCTGCAGAGCACCTAAAAAGGCAAAGCATTTCCCCTGCATGGTCCGCATTATTCCAGTCCCTTTCAAAGTATACCAGTCCCCCCTTATCCACAGGGGATACATTCCAAGACCCCCATGGATGCCTGACACTGCAGATACTACCATACTTTATATAGACTATGTTTTTTTCTATACATATATACTCATGATGAAGTTTAATTTATAAACTAGGCCTAGTAAAAGATTAACACAATAAATAATAATAAAATAGAACCATTATAACAATATACTGTAATAAGTGTTATGTGAATGTGGTCTCTCTCTTTCTCTCAAAATATCTTATTGTACTATACTCACCCTTCTTCTTGTGATGATGTGAGATGCCTGCTTCCGATGTGAGATGATAAAATGCCCATGTGACAGGATGAAGGGAGGTGAATGATGCAGGCATTGAGAGATAGCTTAGGTTACTACTGACCTTCTGACAATTTATTGGAAGTTGATCATCTGCAGTTGACCACAGGTAAGTGAATCTGTGAANGGGGGTCGTTACTGTAGTATTTCCAGCAACTGTGACAGCCTCCACCCTTAAGGACTTCTGGGCATCCTGTGCCCTTCCACCTGGATCAAGCTTCTGACCAAGGAGACAACAGGGCCTTGACACAGGAGCTGGCTGGCATTCGAGTCTAGCTGGGTTTGAATTCTGGCTCTACCTCTCACTAGCTCTAAGACTTTGGACAGGTTACTCAGTTCCTCATTTATCAGTTGAAATGAATAAATACCTACCTCTCCGAGTTTGTGGGAAAATTAAATGAGATAATTTATGTAAAGAATTCAAGAAGCACAATAAGCAGTCAATACATAATAGCTATATTTATAGACTTGTACTTTGGAGATGCAGAGGCTGATCTTTCCCCTACCAAACATTTCTTCATTCATTAAATGATGATTGATCTATTTCAGACATTAGCAAACCATCCACAGAGCACTACCAGCTAGATGTGTGAGAGCTCTGGGTGCAAACTACATACAAATATTCAAATTTGAGAACACTATATGCAAATATGCAAACTGGAGGAAACTAGTGCAGTTAAAGAAACCCATCTGCAGTTAAAGTAACCAGATTACTTTTCCTGACCCTTAAGAATTATTTTACCAGACTGCTGGGCTCAGTCACATGAAAACCCAGTAAGAAAGTCAATTAGTAATTTATATAAGAAGATAAACAAATTACCCATAAATACATTAAAAAGTTTAACCTTACTGATGATTAAATAAACTGAAAGTAATCCAATAACACCATTATACCTACCCAAAATGTGAACATTTATTTTTTTAAGTTTATTTATTTTTGAGAGAGAGAAAGAGAGAGAGAGAGAGAAAGAAAATGCACAAGTGGGGGAGGGGCAGAGAGAGAGACACAAACACACACAGAATCTGAAGCAAGATCCAGGTTCTGAGCTGTCAGCACAGAGCCCAATACAGGACTTGAACTCACAGGCCACGAGATCATGACCTAAGCCGAAGTCCAACACTTAACTAGCTGAGCCACCCAGGTGCCCCAACAATGGTTTACTTCTATATAATCAGTAGGCTATAGCTATGCAACTGATCCCCTTTGCTATGAAGGTGGAGGAGTCCTGAGGCTAAGAAGAGCTTCAAACTAGACTTTCTCAGAAATGTTCTGATCTCAGAAGAGTAAGTAAGGCAGAACAAGCATGGCCCTTTGAAGTCTCCTTTGAGTCACTGTCCAGCACGGGCTCAGGATGTGAAGGGCAAAAAGAGATACATGTGGTGCTGAACCTCCTGGTTTCTGAAGGCACATTCTATCAACTTTGTGAAATTGTAGTATTGTTCATTGCTATTAATTAGCACCCATAGAGTATTCTATTATTCTGGGGCATCTTGCCAACAATAATTAGGAACTTTTCTCATCATTTTGAACAGCATTATTAGCATGATTATCCTCTGAAATATACAAGAATATGATGAAAGTCAATCCCACAGCAGTCACAGGCAGACCCAAAATTAAACTTATTTTCTGGCTTCTTGATTAATAGTTACAAGTTTCATACAATATAGAATTTTCCTACTGGAAGTAAAAGATGCATTATTTACATATAAGATAAATAAGTTGGTTGTGATTTTCTCTCCTCTCAAATAAAAATTATTGTGTATTCTTCTAATTAAGTAATATGATTATACTGTCTGAGTTGCAATTAGTGTCTTCCTTGTCTTCCTTTCTTAGGAGGCTTTGGCCTCTATTTTAGTTTCTTCTGATTATTTGTGTCCATGGCTCTTGCTGGCTTTTGTGTTAGTCATCTTTTGCTGCATAACAAATTACCCACCTAATTTAGAAGCTTAAGACAACAAATATTTACTATCTCACATAGCTTCTGAGTGTCAGGAATTTGAGAGCCACTTAACTGGGTGTTTCTGGCTCAAGATTTCTTTGTAAGACTGCACCCAAGCTGTCACAGAATCTGTGGTCATCAGTAATCTGACAGCTTGACTAGGGATGTGGCTGTTGGTCTCAGTTCCTTGCTGGCTGTTGGCAAAAGGTCTCAACCCTCACCCTGTGGGCCTCTTCATTGGACTACTCACAACATGGCACCAGGCTCCCCCAACAGTGAATGACCCAAGAAAGAACAAGGTTGTAAAAGAGCAACCAAAATGGAAGTCACACAATCTTTAATAGCCTATTTTTGAAAGCGGCATAACATTGCTTTGATCATGTTCTTTTGGTTACACAAAGCAACTCCAGTAAAACGTGGAAGGGAACCATATAAAGGCATGAACATTAAAGCAGCATAGATTGCTGGGTACCATTTTGGATGCTGCCTACCATAGCCTTTAAAGCAAGTGTGATTTGTTTGTTTATCCAATAGTTTCTTCTTGTCTCAATGGCAGTAAAGTCTTTCACATTCTTTCACAACCTAACCAGCAGCAGGATGATAGCCCAGGAAATTTATTTAAAGTACAATCTACCAAAATAACTCTGTCTTAACTTAAAAACATTTTTTTAAATTAAATAAATGTTGATCCTTTTTCAATTAGCTTCACTGGCCTAAGACTGTGGATCTGTCATGCTGACATCATTAGACTTTTCGGTACATTTTTCTTGAATTGGATTTCCAAGAGAAAATCCTAACATTATGCTAACAGGAAAAGCCATCTGAAAGACTGGAAGGCAATGAAATACAGCAATTAAGACTCAGATACTAAGTCATGCTGGCCTGTGTGCAAATTCTAGGTCTGGCCCATTCTTGCTATTGACTTTGAACAAGCAGAGCCTCAGAATGTCAGTTTCCTTATCTATAAAATGGGCACATTCTGAGCTCTGATGCCTGAAAACCAGGCAAGTGCTTAGCCAAGTGTGATCACTGTCAATATGAGGCTCTTGTGTTTTGGGACAGCACCCACGTGGGGCAAAAGGGTCTTTAGGAAGTTTTTTCCAGCTTCATTGACCCCTCCCTCTCCTTTCATCTGAAGGAAGATATTTAGTCCTTTTTGCTTTCTATAAAAGGGAGATGTTTCTTAAGAGATTCTTTATTTAAAAAAAAATTTTTTTATGTTTTATTTATTTCTGAGAGAGAGAGAGAGAGCGTGATCAGGGGAGGGTCAGAGAGAGAGGGAGATATAGAATCTAGTCTCTAGGCTCTGAGTTAGCTGTCAGCAAAGAGCCTGATGCAGGCCTCGAACCCACGAACTGTGAGATGATGACCTGAGCCAAAGTCGGACGCTCAACCGACTGAGCCACCCAGGCGCCCCTGAGATTCTTTATTTTTAATGTTTAAAGGCTGTGACCAGCAGGGGAAAGTAGTGAATAGGTGTTTCATTTAATGTTTAAAATTAATTTCAAGAATCTGTCAGAATCAGGCATTTTGAAGCTAGACCACTGTGGACTTTGAAGGTTGTTCCCTCCCCTCTCCCCTACTCTGTTCCCTGTCCTCTGGAATTGAGCAAGTATGTGACCTGAACTGAGGTGGCAGCTTTCATGTGTAGAGCTGGCATGTGGAGGTCCCAGAAGAGGTCAGGGGCTGCAGTGTACTAGGAGGCATCTACTCGTTACCAAGTACACCAATTCTCGCTGCTTAAGCCTTGAGCAAGGTCATTATCCTCAGTCTGTGTGAGATGTAGGGGTGCGCAGCGGGCCCAGCTGATTGTGCACAATCCATTAGTATTCCGCACGTTCCATCGGCTAAATTTGCCATTTCATTTAGAATGCTTCTGATTGCATATTTTTTATATTCCTGGCCTCCTCAGAGAAATGCATGCCGCTGTTAGTGATCTGACAGGCAGCAGAGCACACAGTGATGCATTTGTCATCAAACTAAAGGCAAAAGTTATTAAAACACTTGGCCGTCAACCACGAATTTGCTCAGAATCATTTAAGTTATGAAAGTACTTTTTACAGGCAAGAGCCAAAAATAAATAAGTAAATCAAGAAAGAATTGTGGAGGGGGGGGAAAGATTTTCATTCTCATAAGTTGGAATTCACTGAAAAGACTGTCTTTCTTCTATAATTATGTCCAAATAAAAGACTCCAAAATCATTTTGGGACTGTTGATATTGATATCTACTCAAGGCACATTTGGCATCAAATACTTTGCTAAATCTCAGAAACTACGTGTTTTAAAGTATGCACCTTTAAAAGATAATTAATATTTATATTTAATTATGCTCTTCTCAATATTTCTTCAATATGATAGGCCAGAAGACATCTAAATTGCTACTTCACAAGAGAAATAAATGAGGAGCATTGTTTTATGGGCTGTGAAGGGAATGTAAAATTTGTACTCCTATCAACAGACCTACTAAAAAATGGAAATTTATGATTTTTGCCCCCTAGAAAAATCTCATTAAGCTCCTTGAAGAAATGGAAACCTCATGAGCAGTAATCAAAGCATATGAAGCCTCCTGAGTGGTTAACAGAACCCACTTCATCAGACAATTCCACTGAGGACAAAGTTGCCCAAGGACATGCTTTTACGGAATGTATTATGAATTAAAATTCAGCTGCACAGAGAGACTGAGCTAGAAAGCTTGAACAGTAGGATCCTTCCTGAGAACATATTGGCCTTTCATCATTTTCAAATCCCCAGGAACCATAAACAAGCAAGAGACAGACTGATGTGCCCCATTCAGGGCAAATCCATGGATAGAACATTCCAGAAAGATAGGCAGTGGAAAGCCCCACTGCTGGAAGCCAAGGCTTGGATATTACCACTCCTCAATAACAAGTCAATGTGATTTCGAACCACAGGCTGTGCATGTAAGAGCTTGGACTAACCACACCCTCCCTGTTTCCACCGAAAGACCACTCATACATGAGCCTAAGATGCTACTAGCCTGAGGAAGGGACATCCAGTAGAAAACGTATTAAAAATACTTTGATTTTAAAACCATCCTGTAGGATGGTACAGCTTGAGGCTGCTGCAACAAAGTACCACAAGCCAGAACATTAGGTCACGGCTCCAGGGGCTAGAAGTCTGAAATCAAGGTGTTGGCAGGACTGTGCTCCCGCCAAAATTTCTAGGACAGAATCCTTCCTTGCCTCTTCTGGCTTATATTTGCCAGTAATCCTTGGTGTTCCTTGGCTTAAAGATGCCTCACTCCAACCTTTGCTTCCGTGATCACATGGCTTTCTTCTCTCCAGTGTCTTTGTCTTCACATGGTGTTTGCTTTTCTTATAAAAACACCAGTCATACTGGATTAGGGCCCACCCTAACAACTTCGTCTTAAGTTGATTACATCCACTAAGCCCAATTTTCAAACGAAGTCACATCACAGGGACCAGTGGTTCAGAATTGGTGTATCTTTTAGGAGACGCTACTCAACCCGCAACAGACCACTTTGGTTGAAGGAGGCTGGAGGAATTAATTTAGATGGATAGAATGCAGACTACGAGAGAATTAGTTGCAGAAGACAGAGGAAGAGATTTTTAGAAGAGTGTGGCCAATAGCAGTGGATTGATTAAATTAAAACATTAAGTAAACTAAAAACCAAGTATCCATGGATTTAACAGCAGGGAAGTTTGTGTTTATAGAATGGTCAGGGCTGGGACCACATTGCAATGGATAACAGAGTGAGCATCAAATAAGGGCATGAAGACCATGAGTGTAGGTAAGTCTCAAGACATTTAGGTGTGCAGAGATACGAGACAAGAAAGCTACTGGAGAGAACACTGATTCTATGCAGGGCTTTGGTGTCAGGAATTTGGAAGCACATAGCATTTACTGGTGCTTCTCCATACTGAATGGCCATTGATTCATATACCTGCCATGGATGAAAACACTAGCACCACCATTTTGGTGGCAAAATTCTATTTGAGAGCATATTGCTCCCTGCTTATAATGTGGTGGGCAAGGTGTTTGAAAATGTGGTTTCAATTGGGAGGGGCTTGTTAAGCATGCTTCAGTGAGGACCACACTTTCCTCTATAAACTGTCACGAAAACTGACTCTTAGCAGCTAAGTTTGGCTAAGTCCATGACACTTGCTTGCATCAAGGGCCCAGTAAACTTTCCTGAGATTTGCGAATCACCTGTCTCTATCTTTCCTTCACTACCTGTATCAGTCAGGGTTCCCCAGAGAGAATCAACAGGATATATATGTACATAAATAAGGTTTATTGTAAGGAATTGGCTCATAAGATTATGGGGTCCTGACAAGTCCAAAATTTGCAGGGCAGGTCAGCAGGCTAGGAACTCGGGTAAGAAGTGAGGCTGCAGCAGTAGCATTTAGAAATGCAGAAATAGCATTTCTTCTCTGAGAAACCTCAGTTTTTCCTCTTAAAGCTTTCGACTGTTTGGATGAGTGAGGCTGCGCCCTCATTATCAAGGGTCCCTACTCTACTTAAAGTCAGCCGATTATAGATGTTAACCACATTTACAGATACCTTCACAGTGATAGCTACATTCATGTTGGATTGAATAACTAGACACTATAGTCTAGTTAAATTGACATGTGAAATGAACCATCACACCCTCCTCCTCCTATAGACCTCTGAGAGGCCACAGCTTCTGAAAAAGCATACCCATTCTTTCCACAGCCATCAGGCAAATGTCTACTTTATAACTATGGGCTTGGATTTAGGCATTTATCAAACAGTATTTTCATAGAAAAATCTATATGGTAAATGGAGTTACCAGCCACAAATAAAACTATTTAAGACAACTGGTTCACAGAATTATAGACACCTGCATTCTTTCAAAAAAAACTTGAACTATGATGTGCTTTGCTCATTCATGGTATAAAAACACTAGACCCTGCCTGTGGCAATTAGCTCATTATTTTATAGTAGTACTACCTATTACTATCTGGAGGTGTCATTAATCTCCTTTCTCCTCAGAAGAGAATTTAATACAAGGCAGCTCTGTCTCTCTTACCATTCAGTGGAGCATTTAATTATCAAAGGATCAAAAGCATCTTGTTAGTATGTGACTGTGCAGTGTGGACTCTGAGGGAATTATGAACGACAATTTAAGTAAAATTTCCTAAAAGAAAAGGCTGTCAACAGAAAAATTAGAGCACAGAAGATGATAACTTCAGAATCATAACATGTCTATTTCTATATTTCTATCACAGAAAACTCTGTTAATATAATTTGCAACAGAAAAAGTGTCCAAAGAAATCCAGATTGTTTCTCGTATGCATGCACTGAACATTTGAAAGTGTCACCAAAGGTGATTACTCGAGAATGCCATATATTGTTATTAGCCTTTAACATTTTAGTTTAGGTCACATATCAAAAGACTGTGGTAAATGGTCAAACACACACACACACACACACACACACACACACGTGAGCATCTCCAAACTCCCGCAATTAAATGAGGTTTAAGATCCTTCATTCCCTAATCATATTCTATCCACTCAGAAATGATTTTATTATAGCTTCTCTTGAGATTTTTTTGAAATTGAAATGACATAATATGCCAGCAGAAAGATAGAAACTCACGGTTGAATATACAGAGGTGTCATTTATAACTCACCCTTCCAAGACAAAACCAGCTCACCTTTGTATAAAACCTTGATGAGTTTGTGCAGGGGCTCAAACAATGCAGACAGTCATTTAACATGAGTATTGGAAAGAAAGCCGGGAGCCGCCTTTTCTGTTTACATTTCTCATCTCCAGCCTGCATATATGATTAAAAGATGTCACTCAATTACATTTCAATTTTTCTGCCAGCTGCATTCATTACAAAGTTTCAGAAACGTTCTAGAAAGGATAATTTATTAAACGGATGTTGAAGTTGCTGTTAGAAATTGACAAGTACCAGCAGCACATTTTGCTCTCTCTCAGAGTTCATATATTTCAAAATACTGTATTTTTGATAAGTGGACTGTGTTTGGGACTTTAGTGTGTCATACAGAGTATAGTAATTCCTTCTTACGGTGATTTAAATGCTTTTATTACTAGGTCTTATCAAGGAAAAAAATGTGGGTTATATTAGTGAAGGGGATTATTTTTTATTACATAAATATTTTATTATATCTATTTTCCATTTCTTGCCCTGACACTTTATTACTACCCACTCTTATTAATTCCATGCTTGATATAAATTAAATGTGAGATTTTGATGTGTGCGGTTGGAAGGCCTTGAGGGCATAAAATCTCTTCTCTAAAATTACAATTACTTAACTTCTCCTAGGATTAATATGCCTAACCACAGTCCCTGAGCTATCCAAGAAAGAGATAATTTGGAAACATAGCAGTAGGCTTCAGATGTGATAACTCATAACCTCCTATTTATGCAGTGTGTGGGAACTCCAAGACAGAGTTCAGCAGGAAACGTTTTATAAAAAGCTTGGGAAATTGAATACAGTCAAACTCTCCACTGTTCAGAGGCTGGTGCTCTTGTCTGGGGACCTCATTACTTGCTGGCACCTCTGTGTGAGGCTAGATTGGGCTTGGGAAGGTGGAGAAACTCACCCACACCATGGTTACCACTTGTTAGCAACTCGCAAGAAATGTGGGGATGGCCGCGGATACAAGCTCTGCCTTCCTCGGGGACTTACGCAGGCCCTCCTCATCTCGGTTATCATCACAAAATTGACTGGACTGCTGTTGTTAGAATTTCTAAGTATGTCCCAAAAGAAAAAGGATAAACACAAGTAGAAATGCTTAAACCAACAGGATATGGTTAAGAACAATGAGGATGATGGAGGAATAGAATAAAGAGAAAGAACACTGGAAAGATAGGCTAGATCGGATATTAAAAAGACAGGAAGCTGAAAAGTTTGCATGTTTTCTGCAGGCCATAGCTTCTTAAGTAGCTTACTAATGCCTTTTTATGCTATTTATTTATTCATTTATTTATTTAATATTTAATCAATATTTATTTATTTTGAGAGAAAGGGAGAACACACGTGCATTTGAGTGAGCAGGGTTCTATACTCAGCATAGAACCTGACCCAGGTCTCAGTCTCATGACCTCCATTTCATGACCTGAGCCAAAAATCTAGAGTTGGTTGCTTTGTGGAACCTGAGTGGCTCAGTTGATTAAGCATCCAGCTCTTGATTCGGCTCAGGTCTTGATCTCATGGTTTGTGAGACTGAGCCCCACATCGGGCTCTGTGCTCACATCCCAGACCCTGCTTGGGATTCTCTTTCTTTCCCTCTCTCTGCCCCTCCCCTGCTCTCTCTTTCTCAAAATAAATAAATAAACTTAAAAAAAAAGAGTTGGTTACTTAATGAACTGAGCCACCCAGGCACCCCATAAACACCTTTTTTAAAGGAAACAATTATCCCAGTGTTAACTTATTTTATGACATATACACACATGTACATGTACACACACACATATACATATATATACATATGCACACACATATATACATATGTAGAACATATGCATATGTTTATGTATACATGAAAATTCCTCACTCCTGTGTTCTGCATGGTTGGCTAAAGCTCATGGTTAACCTTGTATAGTCTTCATTCTGGGGTCAGGGCTGAATAAGAAACCCTTTTCTATCATATTGCTGGGCTCATGCCAGAAAGAAAGTAAGATGGGAGAGGGTGCGATACATAATGTCGCTCTGAAAGCTTCCACTTAGAAATGGCACATTCTCGTTCATTCACATTCAAATAGAATAAATCAAGTAGGGTAATCAAGTGGTGCAGCCAAATCTAAATCCAAGTGATGCAGCCAAATCCTGCAGTCAGGAGGGTGGGAAGTAGAATTTTCCGACAAGAAGGGACCCTATGGGGAGGGACAGGAAACACTTTTGAAAAATAAAGGGAATTTCTACATGGAATACAAAACAGGGCCAAATCTCTGCTTATAGATTTCATATGAATCTAAAGCCATAACAATTCCATAGGAAATGTATCAAACCAATAGAGTTCACATTAATGTTTACTTATTGTGTTAGATGCTTTACTGAAACAAAAACACCGGGCTATGAGAAAATTGTTACAAAGAGCTAAGGTCTTGTTTTCCTTTGGTTTTGTTATTGCTGCTCTTGTTTGTGACTCAGTTGATTTGGTTAGCATGCCTGGTCTGTGATGTAACAGGTAGTAGCTATGTTCTCCTCTCCTTTTCTCTACTGGAGCCATTCTACTGAAAACCTACCTATGAACAATTTACTGTCACAGCATTTGGACATCACACAGATAAAACTCATGACAAATTAGGTCCAGTTCTGTTCATTTTTCACGAACGCATGACACTTAAAATCATATAACTTGGCACCAACAAGATCATAAAGATATCCGTAACACAGACAGTGAAATTTTATGACAGTGATAAGACAGTCATTTAGATGATCCGGGATATATTCATATATATTTTTTTAATGATTTTTGTTGTTGTTATTAAGACACAAAGTCCAAAAAGCTCCTAGACAACCTAAACATGACCTCTCTCTTCCCACAAGAATGTCACCCCAGGGCCTGGGGACACTGCCATCACGTGAAAGGGGACCATTGAAGAATTTAATGCCATCGACTCTTAGAAATCATGTTTATTTTTGAGAAAGATCACACTCAGGAAACCAATGGGCACCAGTTTGGAGGTGTGACAACAGGCTGGATAAGTAAGGAAGGGGGAGGCCTGAACTTAAAAGTGGTATGAATAAGATGGAATGGTGGAAACTAAGTGTTCACCTGGCCAGCTATGAAATCTGGAGAAGAAAACTTTAAAGAAGCAGGGGGAGCTGAGTGGGGGATAAAAAGCTCACCTGACTTCTGGTACATAAAATCTCCGCGCCAGTGTCCCAGAGCAAAAGGAGCTCATCACAAATAAATATGTGGGTAGATAATAAGTCACAGAAATTGGAAAGAACCCTGAACAGAGTTCTTAAAAAATACATTGGCGTTTCAGCTTCAGCTCTGCCACTCTCTAGCTTTGTCACTTTGAGGAGACAACAATCTGAGTCTATACAGATAAGATTCATGAGCAGTCCTGCCTACATCACAAGGGTTTTAGATAGCAATACGCGAGGAAGCACATTCGGTTCAACAAATACTTCTTAGGTAGCTACTACGCTAAGGGAGGAACTTGGAAATTTGTCAAGTGCTATACAATTATAAGTTACAAGTAAGTTTTCTTCCCTGTTCCTTCTGTTCCTGGAGCCTGGAAAACCCAATAATAAAGTAATAGAATGGCGAGCTTTGTATGGAACTCATCTGAGCAGGAGCTAGACGCTCTCTCAGCATAATAAGGTACAGAATATAAGCTAGAAAAAAACCAAAACCTCTTATATAGAAGTGTTCTGATTTCCTTTGGAGAATTTGCTCTTTCCTGTTCCATTACACCCTTAGTGCCTGGGCTTCTGCTTGGCCCTGCGAAGCTCCTAACAGAAAATGGCCACCCATGCCAGAGGCTGACACAGGAGGATAAAGAAACTGCAAAGGAAGAGAACTTGCCACAAGGTCAAGGGATGGAGCTGAGGAAGCAGAAAAAGAAAGAGGAAATGTGTCAAAGGGGGTGCTTTCTGGTTCTGAGGGGAGAAGCCACGTAAGGCCTCTGGAGGGCCCAGGAACAGAGGGCTCAGACAACACATAGATAAGTCAGTGTGAGAAGGGACTCTGCACTGGTCAGATTTTTGCTGGAGGCAAAACAAGGCTTGAACACCCTTTGGGGGCCTGTGTGTGCGTTTGCTCAGCGGAGGAAAGGCTTAGCCTGCTGCCTTCACACTTCCTCATCCCAATCACCAGAAGATACCTGGCATCTGACAGGAGAAAAAACCAGGAAGCAAATTAGTGATGTGGGATCAATCACTAGCTGACCAGTGAGACATTCTTCTGACCTCCTTCCCTCCCACCAAGACAAGGAACACCGTGTCTATCTGATGCTATTCTTTTAAATCCACCCCTCTGCTGTAGCATGGTGGGCTCTCCTCCAGGGAAGTTCAGAAACCACTAAACATTGACCGAAGCAAAGAACAAAGAACTTCTTTGGGAAAGCATTATGATTTGTCACTGTTTGATACGTTTTATCTTCTATATTTTGATGCCTGACTTTTCTGCAGTTTTGAGACTTTCAAACTAAAAGTAAATGTAGGTTATTGGCTTCTAAGCTTTGTTAAAGGAAGTATTAAAAGTAACTGTGGTTAAGCTACTGGCCTTCCATCTTACAGAGGGCAATTCAGTTACATACAAGGACACATTGTGGACTTAAAGTAAATCAGATTCGGCAATTTTTTAAAGGTGCAATGGTAGCCAGGGAAGTAAAACATTGGTGAATAGTGAGGCAGACACAGAAATCATAATATTTATCAAATCTTACGTCACTTTACCCTTCCAGTACAAAAGGCCATATAATATCATCCTTAAGCAAGAGAGAATGTTATTCAAAATCTGAAATGAAACACCAAGTACGGTTACACTACTTTGCAGGATTTTACAAATATTATTGTAACAACAGTGTTCTGTTAAGAATGTTAAGACCACTTTTCCTTTTCTTAGGTGGGCAATTTAAAGGACCATCTTCTTCATCAACACCTTCCAAAGCCTCAACACACTCCCCCAAATTGTGTAAGTCCCAGGTTATCAGTCCAGAAACCTACAAGAACAAAGCTTCTGATTACTATCTGTAATAGCCCATTAGCACCTGTGATTTCAGGAATGCCTGATATCCCTATGAGGCAAGTAACACAAATAGTTATTATCTCTTTTCAGCAAGAGAAGATTGGATTAAGAAGAGTGGATTAAGTGTGTTATTGAATGAGTGGTGAGCAGATCTAGTTGTTATGGTTCCACGATTGGTATTTTATCTCCTGGGATAAATCAGATTGCCAGCACAGAACTATATGTTAAAAGATCAGATGGTACCACAGTGAATGGAGGTTAATTCTACGAGGTATCAATGTAAAATTGGATCCTGAAAAAGATATGAAAATATCTAAGTAATCCAATAAATTTAACTAGTGTGGGGCTATTGACTGAATAATATGGCTCTCATTGTAATATGTGTGTATATTTAACTTCATACATGTGTCCTCTGAAAATTTTTACAGACAGAAAATTAATTTTATAAATCAAGTTATATTTTAAATTTCCAAGGGAAACTCACCATTGAAAGAAGGAAGCCTCTTTTGTTCATGTGTATCCTTTTCAGAATTTGAATCCTCACTCTTTCATTTGGAGGAGGCTTTAGAGTCTCAGATTTAGTACATTTGTGTTTCCTGATAGCAGGGTTTTCCCAAAGTTTAAATTAATAGAAAACATCATTTTGTAACAGTTCACGTTTGGCAGATGTACGAGAGTTGAATATATTCATGAAAGGCTTTTACTTGTATTGTCGGCAATAGTATGAGAGTGGCAATTGATACCAAGGCAACATTCTTTTTTCTACTAGATAACATCTCATAAACATATTTTTAGACCATGCCCATCTGCTCCCATGGCCTTAAATTGTTAGGCGTGTCTTATATGCATGGGTTGGCTCTCAGAGAGTTATCTTTTTCACAGATATCTGTCTAATTGGTAGCAGCTGTTAATCAAGCACATTGTCACAACTCCTGTAGTGTAGCATTCATCCTAAAGGTTTGTGGATTTTTACATTTTGAAGGGAAGCCATATGCCTTAGGCAGCATGGAATGGAGTAGATTTCAAGTAATTACATTGAGTCAATGTAATTTGGCCTGAAATATCCGATTTGAACATTTATGTTGATCAAACTCCCTGGGAAACTGTCAGAGCTTATCAACACTTTGTGCTGTTCACACATGACCTAAGAGGAAGTCCCTTTAACACTCTGGTTATAGGTCTTGGGAACAGAGAATTGAAAGGTAGCAGCATGCTATAAGTGGAAGCGTGGCTTCAGCAGTCTGGGGCTTGAATCCACATTCTATCATTAATTCTTTATTCAGTCACCTTCCAGTGTTTGGAGACATGTAGCACTGTGCTAGATGCTGGAATACCAAGGTAAGTAAGCCGTAATTTAGCCTCAAAGGCTCCCCTCTACTGGGGGACACTTCAGTCACCAAGGCACAAGACCAGGCTGGTGCTCCAGGACACCCAAACCCATAGATCCCTATATCCTCCAAGCCTTCTACCCTAAAATCTCTCAGATCAGGCTGAAACCACCTCAAGTTCAAGGAACCAAAATATCCACCCTTGGGTCTAGTGTTTACATTCCAATAGGAGGCTGTCAGGGCTAAACCCATTCATTCTTCTCATCCCAGTTCTTATCAGTCAATGCCCAACGTCTAAGCTTCCTGCTCCTTTAATCTATTCTGCAGGCACTACACTCACTATAATACTCTGTCCTTCCTTATCCTCAACTTGATAATCTGACCTCTCCCTCCCCTGAGCCCCCTGAGTCCCCTCTCTGTTATCAGACTGCTTCCTTCTACCTCAACCTCAGCTGCAAGGGCTTCCTCCACTTCCTTTCATTAACTGAAAGCTGACTTGCCTCAGATATATCCACTTCTACATAGTTCTGTCAAATGAGGCTCTTTACTCTCTCTCATACACCAAGTACCTAGAGTCGGTGGTATGCTTTATGCTCCCCAGTGCCTTAACCCTTCAGCTTCTTAAACATCTTCAACTTCTGTGGTAGACTGCATTTCCGAAAGGTGGATGTAGCAACATCCCCCATTTCAACTGTCACCTTGCCTCAGGGACGGGAACTCCCTCAACCTCAGGAAATGTACATGCATCTGCCTCATCTTCCCTCTCCTTCTACCCTGGAGTCCATTCTTGTATCCTTTCTCTTCTCATTCTTGCATTTTAGGCCTACTCCCTCTAGTGGATCCTTCCCAATGCCAATAGTATTTAAACATTTTCATGTTTTGGGGCACCTGGGTGGCTCAGTCAGTTGAGGATCCATCTTTGGCTCAGGTCATGATCTCGCCGTAGTTTGGGCTCTGCATTGATAGTGCGGAGCCTGCTTTGGATTCTCTCCCCCTTCCTTTCTGATTCTCCCTGACTTGTGCTTTCTCTCTCTCTCTCAAAATAAATAAATAAATGTTAAAAGAAGTTCATGATTTTACAAACTTAAAAAAAAGTTACTTGACTGTCCAACCTCAAAGATAGCCTCCCTTATAGCCATGCTTATCAAGAGCTGTTAATCCTTGCTTTTTCCATTTCCTCACTTCCTTCCCACTCAGAGGCCTGCCCCATCTAATTTCCATCCTACCGATTCACCAAAAGAGCATTCACTAAGGAAAACACAGTCCTCTGTAGTGCTCACTTTTGTGGATATTTTTCAGTTCTTATCATAAATGGTGCCAGATTTGGGGATATAGTTTTAGGGGTGAAAATAGGGATAGGGATCATTCAAGGAGAACCCTGAATACCAAGAGAGACAAGGGGACAGAGAGAAAGGGAGAGGATCCTGAAAAAAGAACTTCAGAGAAGGCTAACACATGGAAGGGATGAGAAGAAAATTCTGCAGAAGAAGACTGAGAAGGCATGGTTATAAGTAGAGATCAATATTGTGGAAGCCAAGTAAACAATAATACTTGTGTTGTTGCTCACATGTATTTATGTAGTGTTCATGTATGACTGAGACTGACAGTGCCCACTAGATTTAGGAAGTAGGGAGTGGATGGTGACCCAAGTGCCAAAGAATAGTGAAGCAAAAGGCTGATTAAAGAGAACAGGAGAGGCGGCTGAATGGCTCAGGGGGTTAAGCATCTGACTCTTGATTTCGACTCAGGTCATGATCTCACAGTTCATGAGTTTCAGCTCCATATTGGGTTCTGTGCTAACAGTGCAGAGCCTGCTTGGGGTTCTCTCTCTCTGTCTCTCTCTCTCTCTGTCTCTGCCCCTCCCTCGCTCTTGCCCTCATAAGCTCTCCCTCTCAAAATAAATAAATAAATATTAAAAAAAAAACAACAAGAATGGGGACACTCTTTTAAGAAGCTTACCTATTAGGGAAAAGAGAGCAGGGTGCCTGGGTAGCTCAGTCAGTTAAGCATCTGACTCTTGGTTTTGGCACAGGTCATGATCTCACAGTTCGTGGGTTTGAGCCCCGCATGGGGGCTCTGCACTAATGGACAGAGCCTGCTTAAGATTCTCTCTCCCCCCCCCTCTCTTTTCCCTCTCCCTGCTTGCACTGTCTCTGTCTCTTTCAAAATAAATAAATAGACTTAAAAAAAAAAAGAAAAGAGAGTGATGAGGCAGCAACTAGCATTATCTCTGCACCTGTTTTCAATTCTGTTACGTAGTGAGAGTAATCACTTCGCAGACTTATTGTGAGGGCTAAATTAAATGAAGAATAGAAGATGTATGGCATGTGGCATATGCTCTATAAATGATAGCCATTGTTATTAAAGGATGAACATGTGAAATAGACTATATTTGTAGTCAGCAGGAAGAAACTAGTGGGTAGGGATTGAAGATAATGGGTATAAGAGAAAAATGCTGCAGAAAGGTCCTGTGACTGAACTAAACAAGATCAAGCAGCTACGTGGAGAATTTGCCTTGACCAGGAAGAAGGAAGTATCATGGCCCCAGACTGAAAAGAAGGGGAGAAAGACAAGTGTTGATACAGAAGGCTACCTCTGGAGGAAGAAGAGCTGTGAAACTGACGAAGTGTGTGACTGAAAACCTGGTTCTATTAGGCAAGTACACGGGGAGATGATCTGCTGACAGTAAATGTGTGTGGGCAAGATAAGGGACGTGAATAGGATGGAGTAGTTGCCAAAAGGAGCAGGACACAGTGCTGACCAAAGACAGCTTAAGTAGGTGAGTATTGCTGAGAGGGTCACTGAAGCTGGAAACCAGAGACATGCAGTGGCCCCAACCTGCACCGCTGTGATTTGCTCTCATTGCCCTGGGTTGATCCATGCACTGCCCATCTCCCACCATGAAACACAAGCTCCTGAGAGTAGGGTCTGTGTTGATCTTGGTCACCACTGCATCTAGTGACTGTGCAGAGTAAGCGCTCAATAAATGCCTATTAAAAGAACAAAGAAATTAATGGATATAGAAATGCAAAAGGAAAAGCATAAAGTTGTGTAGGTTTTGGATGTGTAGGATGGAAGAATTAGGATGGGAAAGAATTGAGGGTACTTATAAGAAAATTATGAGAAAGCGGAGTACCTGAGTGGCTCGATCAGTTGAGAGTCTGACTCTTGGTTTCAGCTCAGATCATGATCTCACTGTTTATGTGTTCAAGCCCTGCATCAGGCTCTGTACAGGTAGCATGGAGCCTGTTTGGGATTCTCTCTCTCTTCCTTTCTCTCTGCTCCTCCCCTGCTCATGGGCATGTGTATTCTCTCTCTCTTTCTCCCAAAATAAATAAACTTTAAAAAGAAAATTATGAGAATCACATACGTGAATCAGTCTATTACTGCAGATATTAAATCTAGGGCACATCCAAGGGTTTGAAAAATTAACAAGAAAGGGATACCAAAATTGAAGGACCTGAAAGTCAAGGAAGTATGAGAACAGAGTGAAGCTGTAGTCATTTTTCTAGCTTTAGTTACCATGAAAGACACCAAAAACAAACCATGCTGGATATCTCTCTTCCCAGGGTAATTTGTATACTTCCTATCTCCCTGGAGGGTAGGGACTATACCATACTCATTTTAGCTCAATGGTTTGCAAATAGATGGAACTTTATTGAAGTGAATAAAAGATAAGGGAGAATTGTCTATTCCCCTTCACTCAGACTTGCCATTAAGCCAGAATTGTCAGTCAAAGGCAATTATATGAAAATCTGTCCAATTCATGCTCCAAGGGAGGCTAGCCAAATGTTAAAAAAAAAAAGAGATTAGCAATTAATTTAGCATTAGAGATGATGTCAATGACAGATTGCCTCAAATATCAGTTATAGAATTTCTCCCTTTACATGACTCTTTGTTAAAGGTGAGATACAAAAAAGACATCAAAGTTTAAAGTCTTACAAATATCTAACCAAAAAGATATACCTTGGATGAATTATCTCAAGTATCAAAGCGCCTGGCCAATTGGTCAGCATATCCCACCCTCTCTCCTCCTCAGTTTTCTCATATCCAAAGTAGGGGAATTAATAGTACTATCCCTCTAGAATGTTTGGGTGATTAAATGAGATGATATTTGTAAAGAACTCAGCACAGGGCCTGGCACATATAAACATTGAAGAAATGAGAACTATAGCTATAGTTATCCATGAGAATGAAGCAAGTCCTAGGCCTTCTGACCTACCTCCCTATACCCAGTCATCCACAGGACAGCAGCTCAAAAGTAACTCTGGCCTTCCAGTACAAGATGAAAGACAGAAAATAGGCACTGACTTCTCCTCCCCCAAACCCATTGAGTAAAGAGGCATGAGAAAAAATTCATGCGGTACACCTGGGTGACTCAGTGAGTTAAGCATCCAACTCTTGATTTTGGCTTACGTCATGATCTCACGGTTTCTGGAAAAGAGCCCCATGTTGGGCTCTGAACTGGCCATACAGAATCTGCTTGGGATTCTCTCTCTCTCCTCCTCCCTCTCTCTCTGCCGCCCCCCTCCCCCCCGCCCCGTCCCCTGGAGCTCTTTCTCCCTCTCTCAAAATAAATAATCCTTTTTTTTTTTAGAAAAAGAAAATCCTGTGTGAAAGCCCTAAAATATGGAAAGAGTATTAGTTTGCTAGGGTTGCCACAACAACATATCATGAACTGGGTGGCATAAACAACAGAAATTTATTTCCTCAGTTCTAAAGGCTAGGAGTCCAAGATTGAAGTAGCAATAAGATTGGTCTCTTCTGAGAGCCTCTATTCTTGGCTTGTAGATTACCATCTTCTCCCTGTGTCTTCACATGGTCTTACTTCTGTGTCTGGTAGTGTTCAAATTTCCCCCTCTTATAAAGACACCAGTCAGATTAGGGCTACTCTAATGATCTCAATAACCTAAAGACCTTATTCCCAAATACAGCCACATTCTAAGGTACTGCAGGTTAGAGTTACCACACATAAATCTGGTGTGAGGACACAATTCGGTCCATTAAAGGAATACAGGCAAAAGGAAAAAAAAGATATATATATAAATATTTGGTAAACAAAATACAATTGGAAACCAAATGAGGCATAATCCAGAGTGGAGATAGACAATGGTCAGAGGGAGGGACTCCAGAGGATTCAGAGATAATTCACAGGAGAGAAAATAATACAAAATAGAAATTAAAAAAAAAAATACAGAAATCAAGGAAAAATATTTAAAAAAAGAAGAACAAATGAAAGAAAAAGAAAAAGGAAGGAAACAAACCAGGGCAGTCAATAGTGTTCTAACAGGAGCTCCTGAAGACGAGGATAATAAGCGTCGAGGGATGGGGGTTTCCAGAGAAATGACAGAAGAAAAATCTTCCAAAATACCAGTCTTTAGACTGAGAAAGTCAGACGGTACTGAACAGAATGGAAGAAAAAAGACTCACAAAACTGCAAAACATCAATAAGGATGAAAAGGTTGTCCAAATTTTGAGAAATAAAAACCAAGTTACTTACAAAGGAAAGGCAGTCAGGTTAACATGATACTGACTATCTGCAACCTTGAAGTTTAGTAACGGACCAAGGCCTCTAAAGTTTAACTATATGCGGAAAAATTGTAATAGAGTGCAAAAGTGAAATACAGACTTCCAGTCATGTACATACTCAAAGTCTCCCTCCATGGATCTTTTCTTGTTACAAAATAATTTTAACAGACTCTTAACTATGGAGAGCAAACTGATGCTTACCAGAGGGTAGGTCTCAGGGAGGGGGGATGGGTGAAATATGTGATGGGGATTAGGGAGTAAACTTGTGATGAGCATCAGGTGTTGTATATAAGTGTTGAGCCACTAAATTGTACACCTGAAATTAATATTACGCTGTATCTTAACCAACTGGAATTTAAATAAAAACTTGAAAAAAATTTTAAGCGTGTATTTGTGCAAAACAGAGAATAAAAAGAATAGGCAAAGAGGGGTAGAGGCAGAGAGAACTGCAGGAACATGAATTGCTTGTGTTAGCTATTTTTAAACCCCTAAGTAAATGTAATAAATCAAGATACAGATATTTAACTATATGATTTTAAATTATGAATGTTGGGGCGCCTGGGTGGCTTAGTCGGTTGGGCGTCTGACTTTCACTTAGGTCATGATCTCGCGGTTCCTGGGTTCGAGCCCCGCGTCGGGCTCTGTGCTGACTGCCAGCTCGGAGCCTGGAGCCTGTTTCAGAGTCTGTGTCTCCCTCTCTCTCTGACCCTCCCCTGCTCACGCTGTCTCTCTCTCTCTCTCCTAGAAATAAATAAAAATTAAAAAAAAAAGAAGAAATTATGAATGTTGCCAGTAGAATATCTGAAAATAGAAACACACCTAAAAATTAAATTGGGGGCAGAGCAGGATTCCTGTTAGTTAGCTCAATTCCTCAATCCCAAACAGGAAGATAATAAAGATAAATGTCTATTATGTGGCATCATGAAGTTAACTACCAAAAGAAAAAGACACCAAAACAGAAGAGGTTATCTTTGAACTTGGAAGGATAAATAGAAAATGCAAGAAGGGGCATGGGTAGGTCACTATGGGAAGACTTATTTTTATCCTCTGCACTATCTGAATTTTATCTCCATGTAAGTGTATTATTTTCATAATAAAATGGAAACTCTTCCCAAAGATTCCTAAATCTCAAACATCCTCCTCCTGAATCACAGTTATATCCACCTCCATTGCACTTAGGGACATTCTTCAAATAGCTACACGCTCGCCACCTGGAAGAAATGTCATCAACAGTAAAAAAGTGGGCACTTGTATGTTCAGCAGTTTATCTAATCCAGCCTTTTCCTAGCTAAACAACACTTCATAAAATGTTGATTGTGGTTCTATTCTCTACCCTATCCCCACTCCATGTCTTTCCTTTTACCTGGTCACATTGTTAGGAACTCACACATTCTGGATAATCTGATTACAAAATATTTTCTCACAAAAAATCATTAGTGCCTTTAGTCTACAAAATACATCCAATCTATATCTGTCTAATAATAAAGTTAATAAATGTGATAGTATTTTTTATTTATTTATTTTTTTAATATTTTTATTTATTTCTAGGAGAGAGAGACAGAGAGACAGCGTGAGCAGGGGAGGGTCAGAGAGAGAGGGAGACACAGACTGTGAAATAGCTCCAGGCTCTGAGCTGGCAGTCAGCACCGAGCCCGACGCGGGGCTCGAACCCACGAACCCCGAGACCCTGACAGCGTGAGCAGGGGAGGGTCAGAGAGAGAGGGAGACACAGACTGTGAAATAGGCTCCAGGCTCTGAGCTGGCAGTCAGCACAGAGCCCGACGCGGGGCTCGAACCCACGAACCGCGAGATCATGACCCAAGCAAAAGTCGGACGCTTAACCCACTAAGCCACCCAGGCGCCCCTGAATGTGATAGTATTTTTTAAATGCTGTATTTCACACGTATGTGTACATAAACCTATGATATAACATAGCTACAATTTCCATGGTAAGTGAGTATCAGGACTGACTGGAATGCCACTTTTATTCAGGACTTCACATTGAATCGCCGCTTCGTCACTGTAATTCACTCCCCTCTGCTTAAAGTGGAGGGCAAAGGTTAAGCTTTCTGAGGTCCCTTTGCTCATGTTTGTGCTGGTTCCTCCTGGTCATCTTGCCCAAGAATCTTACTGATAAGGGTCATTTTTCCACTTGCCTATTGTAACACTGTCAGTAAACTTCAACCTCACCATAAATAAACTGAGGTCTCTCCATTTCTAATACCCTGAATAATGAACAATTGAGCTTTAGACATACCTGTTCTGCCACGTCTTTGAAATCCTTCTCAATGAGGAAATGCATAAGCAGTCATATAGGACTTTTGCAGTGTTACCTTATTGTATTAATTTTCTCTTGCTGTTACAACAAATTACCACAAACTTAGAGGCTTAAACAGGGCACATTTGTTATCTTTCTGTAGATCAGAAGCTGGATATAGGCTCACTAGACTAAAATCAAGATGTAGGCAAGGCTGCATTCCTTTTTCTGGAAGCTCCTTCCAGAATCCTTCTCACATTGCCGTCTCTGATTCCTCATATCTGAGAAATGTTTTCTGCTTTTAAGAACGCACATCATTAGATTGGGCCCACCTGGTTAATATTAATTAATACTAATAAATAATAATTAATCCTGGTGGTTAATTATCCACCAGGATAATCTCTCCTCTTCAAGGTTCTTAACCTTCATCACATTGGCAAAGCCCCTTTTGCCTTCTACATAACATATGCACATGCTCTGGGGATTTGGGTATGTATGTCTTTGGGGGACCATTATTCTGCCTGCCACACTTATCAATTGTTATTCTTTGATGCCCTGGACAGATTATTCCTGTGAATGAGAATAAAAGCATGATCTTGATTTAGGAACCAACATTTTAAGTACTTCAAACACTTATCAGAATTACATATTGATAACCAGGACTCTCAATGAAGGAATCTACAATTCTAAATGGCATAAAAGAAATTCACATACCAGACCTGATAACTTAACACAAATATAACTTAATAGAGTGTGACTTTGAGTACATGGTTGTCTGTTATAGTAGAGAAGAAATAAGCTAGGCTCATGGCAAGGACTCAATACATTAAAGGGGTTGTGGGAGGTGAGAGTTTTATATTATTTGTTCTATTTTTAACACATTTTTTACTAAGTATAAAATGAATATATGCTCATTTTGAAAAATTTGGGAAATATATAAAGATGTACTAAAAAAAAGGAAAGAAAGCTGTATATAGTCTCATCTCCTCCAACATTTTTATTTAGGTTCAGATTATAAAGATAACCATTGATAGCAATTGTTGTGATACCACCACCATAATAACGTCCCCAAATATCACATTTTCTACATTAAGATGAAAAATTATTTATACTCAAATGAAATAACTTTTAAAAGACTAAAGATTACCTTCAGTTGATTCTCTCTTCTCCTAGATCTATCCCAAACTGTGGGCCACTTGAAAATCTAGCTTAGTCTAATATCTCAACACCCCCAGAATTGACTTGCCCAAAAAATAAGCAGTTGGTATGAATCTTGAAATGTGGCCACACTGAGGCCCATACAACAACAATAATAAATTGATTTAGGGAGTATTTCTAATGTGCCAGGTGTTGGTCTACATTTATTAACTCACTAAATCTTCACAACCACCTATGGGGTCGGTGCTATTACCACTCCCACTCCCATTTTACAAATGAGCACAGGGAGACACTGAGAGATTAAGTGGCTACTCAGGCCACTCAGTTAGCATACAGCAGTCCTGGGGCTTCAGACCCTGCTCACAACCTGGATTTATTTTTCCAGCATCCCTGGAGGTCCAGGATACCATGCTCTTTGCTTCCCATCAGTGCAACAGAGGCCAGAGAAGATAGATATTAGAAAAACTGCATTTTTTCTATATCAAATTATAGAAAAATCTTCATACCGACAGTGGCTAACATTTTATGAGTCTTTATTACAGGCCATGTGCTATTAGATGCTTTATCTCACTTAATTCAAACAACTATTTCATAAGGAGGGGACTATTATTGACATCATTTTACAGATGAGGAAATTGAAACCTAAAGAGGTTCAATAACTTGACCATGTACACAAAAGGCAGAGCCAAAATTCCACTCCAAATCTCAAACTCCTGGGCCTGCCCTGTTAGCCAATACTTTTTATGTGATTCTGTGCTTGTCTCAGTCCTGTCCTGTAATTTTGTGGACATGGATAAAGACAACAAAAGGCACACTGATGGACCATTTCAAGATTCAAAATAAAAACAAAATTAAACATGATGGCCTGGAGTGATGTACAAAAAGAAGAGAAAAGAGATGTCAAGCCATGCCCAAGGGGCCTCAAAGTAGTTCGCCATGCTATGAGAACCAATGAGAAGCTGGAATCTAGGAGGGCTACCGAAATATAACGTCTATCTAAGACAAAGATAATTTGTGGTTGCAGAGAAAAGGTGTGGGGAAGGGCACAGTCCCAAGCTGGGAAGCAAAACCAGAGATCTGATAGCTCAGTAAGTCATTAGAGCCCTGCCCAAAAATCTGGGCACAAAGAAGCTAGACTATGTGATATCAGAGGTGTATCATATGAAAGAAGCCTGAGGAAATGGAGAGGGGGAAATCAAGTAAGTAAACAAAAACAGAAAGGTTACAAGAACTGGTGTCAAATATTTGGAAGACTAGCTATGGTGTATAAGTGGAATTAACTCCAGGGAGGTAGCTTAGAATCAACAAATATATTTTAAAGAGATTTTAAAGAAGAGGTAAATTTGGTTGGGCAGAAGGAAGACCTGCAAAAAAAGTTGTTCAAAATGGAAATTATAATATTATGTTCCCTCCTCACCAGGAATATTCATCCACAGGCTTCATGACCACCTGCCAGGAATGACATAGAGGGCCCAGTGAATGTGTGGATTGGGTAGGGGATCAAAAGAGAACCATTCACTTTAAGTTTACTTTCATCTCCACAACTCTGTGATTTCATGAAATGGGTACCAGCAACTATAGCTAGGAGGTAAGAAAAAGGAGGCAGGACATCAGTAATGGGAAAACATGAGGGGGACGAGTTTCATAAAGATGGGAGGCTTGATTTCTATCAACCTTAGGGCTCCTACCCTCTATAAGATTTGCTCAGAGATTTTTGTTGCAACTTTCATCTGAGAAAAGGAAGACTTCAGTGTTGTTTCCTAGTTTTCAGGAATTACATTTCTGCCTAACAAATTGTCAACCTAATTATTAGGTTGTAAGTATGTTTCTACCTGTGTTGAAGTAAAAGTACATTTTGATGGATGTCGGTAATGAATAGCATATATTGGCCCCCACACAACTGCAGGCTGTTGGGAGGAATGGAATCTCAGAAAAGGTGGGTGGCCACTGGAGATTTGGAAGGAAAGAAAACATCTTAAGAATCCCCGCGATCTGGCCTCTGGAAAGTTGCCAAAATTATACCTTTCAAATGCAAAGATTCTATCAGGGGTTTAGTTTTTGTTCACTTTCAATGACTACAACAAAAAAATTAAGGCAACACATTCCCTTATTGAAAGGCTATAATTTGCACATTATTGTCTGGCCTTTTTGATACTGCATTGACAGGGAAGCCAATCTCGTGTGTAAATGTGGCTGTATGCACACCCAGAACACCTTCCACACTGGGGACGCTGTGGTTTAGCTCTGCTGAGTAAGTGACCGCATGTTTCTAAGGTTTGCCTTGCTGGCAGCTCAGTCTCTATGCTTTGTTAAGTATATATTTCTTTTGTTCAATGTGTGCCACATATTTTTGATTATAACATGGAACTTAGGCTGCAAAAATGTTTATACCATGGGACCCGAGGCCATGCTGAAACATACTTGTATTACAATTTTTTCTACCTTCTTTCGTGGTTTCAGAATCATAGCTGCCACTAAGTAATTAGCTCAGAAGTCCTGTTGTAATTTGTCTTACTTCCTTGTCTAGAGCAGGGGAAACGAATTATACTGAGTATCGTTCTAACCCCAGCCAACTTGTGGTTCAGAAAGCCATTGCTGTGATCTTACTTCATGATAAATGACAAATTAAAGGATGCCAGTAAAAAATGGCACTCACGTTTGATGGAATATCACTGCGCTCATAAGATTTTTGGCCATAGAATAAATGAGTGCCTTGAGGTATAGTGAAGCTTAAATATTATATATACTTTATATATATATAAAGTACTTCAATGCTTGGCACATAATAAACACTCAATAAAAAGCTTACTGCTAAAACCAACAACTGAGCAAGGTATCCTTGTTTTACATATTCCTAGACTTCATCTCTATCACAGAGCTTATCACACTAATGTGTTTTGTTCTCTTTATTTATCTGTCTCCCCAAGCAACCAGATTTCATGTCTATATCCCAAACATATAAATCAATGTAAAGTTGTAAAATACTTGCTTCTGGACTCTTAAACCAATTAATAGTTATGCTGGCATCTAAGTCCATTGGCTCTCAAAACATTAGCAATTTTTCTTGTTCACATTTTATAAGTATTCTTTCTATTGATGCAATCAAAACATAAATCAAACTTTTAAAAGTGTATTTGGATGTAATTATACTCTAACATACATTAATGAAGTAAACTTCACAGTTCACAGACTGATTATTCTGGAACTCACAGTACAGTTCTGCAACATATGGAGTACATGGTAGTTGACCATGTTCCTGCAACTATTTTCTCAAACCACTGAACCAGACAACAAAGAATCTGAATAAGAGACTTTCTTCATGGTCAAGTCTGGGGAGACCATGGAGACAAAATTCAAAAAAGTCACAGGACCTGGAAAACAACTTACAGGGAAACGAAGAACAAAATCAATGATTCCTCAATCTTAACCAAGGTATTATAGATAACCCAGCCACTAAAAAATAAAATTTCCTCCCAAAGTATTAGAATGCTCAAGAAGAATAAAGAATAAGATCTTATAAAATGTGGCAGATTCAGTATGCAATGGTGCTGAAGCAGGTGGGTTTGTTTGGGCCAAATAAAGATCCTGGTTATGCCAATAAAACCCCAATTCCACTCTGACCATTAGCTCACATGCCATTAAGGACTCTAAAGAATAAGTATATATTTTCTCCAAGAGGACGAGTTTTGACCCAAATTTCTGGGTCACTGCTTTTCTTGTTGAGTTCAAATGAAGACCATTGCCTAGTTTGGATAATAATACCATGGTTTCTATTCTGCCATTCTCAGCCCTGCCTTAGTAGAAAGACAGACACCAAATCCTACATGCCCAGTACCATTACCCAAGTCCTGGCTCACAAAAAGATGTAGGCAAGAAGAATTTTAGTCCTTTGTGGAATAACATAAATGTATAATGAGTATCAAAAATATTTTTAAATCAAAAGTTCTCCTAACGTTTTTAAAATCAAAATATCTGTATAATTTACATACAGTTAGTCACGTTATTTAATTGTCTGTCACAAAGAGGAGATTGTGTTCTCAAATTGTAATTTCCAGAAGATTACAGAGTATGGCAAGATGCCAGTCACTGAGTCGGTTTCCCAGTAACCAGTAGCAGGCTTATGATTTTACAAGGACAATTATGCCTTCCAAGTCCAGTCACCTACCTCATAGAAAAGCCTGCCATTCCCAAGCAGCATCCATAAGTTAGGCTCTGCTTGGTTCAGCATAAATCTGTTATATACTCACTATGTCCTTGATTCTTCCCGGGACATTGGGCACACAATTGTGACCAAGCCTCAAAAACCTTACAACCCAAGGAATGAGATAAATAAACTAAACGCAGTTGCAGTACAGAGCAATGAGGACTCTGGTGTGAGATAAAAACACTAAAATAATGTGAAAATTAGTAACTACAAAGCAGCAGAGGATCAAGTAAGTCAGCTAGTGAACTTTGGCAGTTATTCAGAAATGAATGGGATTACTGTCTAAAAGGTGTTGAAATTTGCCTGTATATAAAGGTTTTTACGTTAATATTCTTTCACATTCTCACAGGATTGAGGGGATCCTTGAAGCACCTATGTTTCTCTGGCCAAGTGTGGTTGACCACATAACTCAAGCCATTATGTGAGGCTGATGGAGAGGACAGGAAGAAATACAAAAACATTTTTGGAACAACTTTTAGTTCTTTATTCCTAAAGCAATAAGTTGGCATCACAATATAATGATGGTTCACAATTCTCAGTAAGTACTTTCTAGACTTTTTCTCCTCTTTAAAACCATAGGACACTCTCTGATTAGCTCATTTTTCAAAAGCATATTTAAAAATCAAAGATATTAAGAAGGGTATGTGACCAAAAGCAATCATAAGAGGAAGTCACAGACTTGGAGGAATGGTGTCAAAAGACAGGGTACTTTCAGAATTAACTGCATTGAAACTTGAGGAAAACACCAAAGACAGTACATAGAAACTTTTGTTATACTCAAGCACAAAGTATGGGGCAATAAATTTGCTCTTGAGAGATCAGCTGTAGAACAATTACAGGGGAGTGTTAAAATAGAGACATTGATGAATATCTATGTTGCTTCTCTTTCATGAGAATGATGATTTTCAGATGGAAAAGGACAGTGCTGGGATCAACTAAGAAAAGATCACAGCAGTTGGGGATATTGTAAGGGAGTCCCTAACTCCAGTGAATATTTCCCAGGGTCTCTAGATGATTAGGAATAATCACCACAGCCCCAGCACATGATTTTTCAAGTGCACAGTATTTTAAGCCCATTTCCGGGAAGGTGATGAAAAGGCCAAGATTTGAATACAAATGGTTTATTTTAGAGGTGATATCAGAAAGCATAGGTAAGGACGTGAGGAAGAGAGACAGAAATGAGAAAGAAGACAATATAGGATGGGATAGTAGCAGGTGATCTCTACAGGCAACTAGGGCTTCATCCTGCTAGGAAACACTGTGAGAGAGTATGAAAATGTCTCAGAGTAGTCCTATCCATGGCACAAGGAAGTGGGACATTTTCTCCAACTCTAGAATTTTCTCCTCCTGGGTCATTAACTCTTCACCATTCCAACCCGTTACACTGCTTAAAAGTAAACCTTAAGGGTAGGGTCATAGGTGTTTGTGGTAAGACTCTACAGGCACACCAGGAATGGGTAAGAGCTGAGGGGCTATGAGTGGCACCCCCAACAATGCTTACTACAAGTGGCAAGGAGAAAATGGGCAAGAAACTAGTGATAAACCAATGTAGATAACTGGTTTTCAAAAAACAAAAGTGGGGTTCTACAACCAATCCTGGAGATCTTGACATTAATGTCGGGGGAAAAATATACTATTACAGAGTCAGTACAGGGTTCCTAAAAGAGTAAGCAGAAGTGATGGGAACCCAACAAGAGTCTTACCAGATTAACGTTTTATCTCTTTTTCAACAAGGTCACTAAATTGAGAAGTGAGGGAAATAGGATGGACCAATCTAGCTGATGTATGCAGGTCTAGGTTCTTTAAATAATATGAAATTGACCAACCTGAATCAAAAACTGGCATAAGCAAATGGTTTACTCAGGGTCAGGTTGCACAACTTCAAAGAATGCAATCTACATAGTATTCTGGGTAAACAGTGCCCCCTGGAACAGAACATAGAATGTAATGTGACTAGAGCTGTTCAGTATCACTGACCCTGTGGCACACAGGTGTACTGACAGGACATGAAATAATGTTCAACATGCAGAGAAAGGCTTCGATCCTTCTCCTGAGAGGCTCACAAATCTGGAGGAGGAGCCAAACAACCTGACCAAGGTTCTCAAGTTTATGAAGCCCTTCTTGAAAGCCCTATAAGTATGCAAGGCAAGTAGGATGTTGTTCAACATAACAAGATAGAGCTTAACAAATTCAACATTTTTATGCCCATGGACACCCATGGATATTAAGCCATAGAAAAGTTTTTGTGGCATGCCAAAAGGCTCCTACCAAGATTTTTATTAATGACTTAGTGTCTGTTTATTCTCTTCCTCCTCTCCTCCTGTCTCTCTGTCTCTCTGTCTCTCCGTCTCTGTATCTCTCTCTCTCTCTCACATACACACACACACACACACACACACCACCCTATATACACAAAATGCTCACTCACCTGAAGCTAGGTGATACGAAATTTGTGGATCATATACATTTGGGAATTATGATAGATACTGAAGGTTAAGCTTCTCAACCTTCATTTCACTTCCTCTGTTAAAGACAAAGAGCCAAAACAAACAAAACCCCCCTTATAAGTAGGATTCTGGATGCAAATTACATTCCACCGGTCAGAGGTTCTCATATGTAGAATTTGGAAGATGGAAATGAGGCAGATCCCATTTTTCTGCCCCTTTCTGCTGTTTCAGTACCCTGGGAGGTCATGGAGCAGCACGGTTCTGCAACAGTGTTCCAGTGTCTCTTTTACATCCTTCTAGATGTAAGGAGTTGCACAGCAGTGGTGGTGGCATCTTTATTTCTGGATCACAGCTAGACTCTGTGTTCTTGAATTCATAATTTCAGAGGTGGCTTTAGAGGCAGTTGTGTAACATTCTTGGAGTTATTTCTGAAGACTCAGCTTAGGATCTATTCTTTCCCTCTTTCCAGTGATTTTCCAGGCACCTAACTGTATGTGTTAAACTTCTTCCTGTTCAAAGTGCTTGGAGAAGTTTCTATCTCCTGCACTGGATACTGACTGACACAGGAGCACTGATGAATATGTTGAATGACAGAATTAGGGTAAAAGGCAAATATAACATGATATAGTTGAATGAGAATAAGTGGAAAAGTTCAATGCTTAGGTCCAAAAAGCCACTGCACATCCACAGACTAGAGGAAATATAACTTAGCAGCTTTATGTAGGAAAGGTCAAGAGATGGGCCACAAAAGATGCTAATGTGGTATCAGGAAAAAAAAAAAGCTACAGACATGCTCTATTAGTCTATTTTGGTAAGACAACACTTAGAGAATAGTGATTAATCTTAGGCATGGGCTTTAAGATGGAGATAGCCAAAATAGAGATCCTTCAAGGGAGATTAAATAGATTAATTAACCTAAAGAAGAGATTAAATTAAATCAAGGAAGACTTGAATCTATATCACAGAAAAAAATGCTTGTAGACCATGGAAGAAGTATACCCTGAAGACTAGAAGAGATTTAAGGTGGACCATGATAGACGTTTTTAAATCTTTACCTGGTTTTCTGGTGAAAGTCTCAGTAGACTTTGTACATTTCAAAGGTTTGGACCTAGGACCAACAGAGAGGAGAGAGAAGGAGCAAAGATGAAAGCTCTTCAGTAAGAGATGTCAGAACACGAGAGGGCGACTCTGGGAGGCAATGAATTTTCCGACATTTGGAGTATTCAAAAATAACCTGGAGATTCACTTGATGAGGTGATTGTAGGACACACTCAGGCATCCGATGGGTTGCTAGTCCAAGAAAGCAACCTTTGAGGCTTATTTCTTTTCTTTTTTTTTTTTTTTTGCTTTTTTAAAATATTTATTTATTTATTTATTTTCACAAAGAGTTTATTNTTAAGGCTTATTTCAAAGCAAAATTTTTATAGCAATTTTTTTCCGAAGCAAAAAAATTTGTAAGACTCATAGGATATTCCTAGGAAACGCATATATAACCCATTATTCTTAAATATACAAATAAAACACACACACACACACACACACACACACACACACACACTGAAC